>NC_056731.1:354224557-354342057 GCF_019279795.1 Protopterus annectens
GAAGTTCTAAATGTGCAACACCTGATGGCAGCTTTCCAGTGACATACATAACATTAGAATGCTGAGGTAACACTCCTCCCAACAGCACTGATTCACACACCTGGCTGAACAGATAAGATAGTCCTGCATACAACCTAGCCTTATCTCCATGATACCTATTACCTTTAATTTAATTTTCTCTTTTTAGCTTTAAAAGTTAAGATACAGACTGATGGGATTCAAATAATGTCAAAATATGTTGTAAAATGTATACTGTTGTACAATTTACATATTTAAACAAAATGGTTATATTGCTACAGAGGCATACTAGCACTGTGACAACCAGATGTAGCAATTATATCAGGGTGGGAATACAGTGTAGCAGAACATCACAGTGAAACTCATTTCTGCACCATTATGAGCAGGATGGATTCTTACATATATGTTTTTTTTGGACATGACTGCAGAGGCTACACAATGTCACGTGTGTTAATGCATTTTTTTGCTCAGTAATATCCGATGAGGAGGTCCCAGTCCATCAGTACATGGGGCGAAGCAGAAGGAGTGGAAACCCTGCTGAGGTAGGCTAACAATACAGTAGAGAGTTGATGATCTGAACTAATTGGGACCAAGGGTAGTTTGGATAATCAAACTTAAACTGAACTAGATAAAAACTTCTAAAATCTTGTTTTTTCTGCACTTACCGACTACACTTTTCAACCATTCAGCAAGTCCAGTGAACAATAAATAATATTTTTCACGCATATGCAGGCTACAAGTTCAAAAAACCATGCACAAGCTAATATGTATAACATTTACATATTCAGACTTTATGATTTTTCCTACCCGAAAACTTTGGAAGACTGGGTTCGGATAACTGACGTTTCGGATAATCGACGTTCGGATAATCAACTCTCTACTGTAGTATGTTGTGATGTGCAGCATAGATACATTGTTCATTTCTGCAACGATTGCCTGTTTTGTCCCACTGTTATAATAAACAACGTATCATGTTTGCAATGTGATCAGGGTCTGTCATGTGATGTAGGCATTTTTACTCAACAGTCAAGCGCCCATAAATCTGTGCTCTTACTCTGCACCATAGGCCACAACTTACATATTTGTGAATCACACACACTCTTCTGGTGAGCACAATTTGCATACCAACTGTGTCTAAGGACTCATCCAAGTACCTGGACAGGTATGCAACTGTGTATATCCTTACTACATTGTGTAAGGGCATACCTACAAATTAGTCAGGTTTCTGGTGTGTAGCTGATACAGTGTAGCAAACGCACAATTGTAGCCCATGTCTTAAGAATTCTACTCATTTTACAATAATTTACAGTGAAACTGGGGCAGTTACATAGATCAGAGATAGATGAGAAAATGACAGACCATGTAGCACAGAAAGTAAAGTACTAGAATTGAACAAGAAATACATAAATAGTACTTAAAACATACATTATTTGGCTTGGGGAAAAAAGGCATTAAGGGCATGCAACAGAAACTGGTTTTATGACAAGACAGTGAATGAGAACAAAAACACAGCAAAATAAAAGAAGACAGACATTGCCCTTATTCACCATGCTGGAGTTCCCTGTTGAAAGGATAAAGCTCTTATGGGAAACTTACACACTCATCTGCCCAGAGGACCTTGTTGGTCCAGCAGCACGGACATCAGCATGGTATGCTGCAGCTCATACCTCTCAACTGCCCACATTTTTGCAGAATGTCCATATTTTGATTCATATTTTTAGTCTGTTTCTCATAAAATTTGTGATTTTTAGCCAAGTCATTGAGGAATCACTAAATAATGAAGCTATTTGAGTTTCAGACTTCCCATCCTTCAGAATGCATGCTAATTTAAAACCTATTACTCTATCAACTAAGTTTATAAGAGCAATATTTAAATGTTATCCCTATTTTTGTCCCTTTGTCCAGATTTCTTGTGCTAAGAGATTGACAGGTAAGGCTGGAGGTCTTCGGTTCAAGTCTCAAATTAGATTTTCACTTCTATGTTCGACATATGGTGATGAAAATGAATATAAATAATGGTCATTTAGTGGAAAAAATCAGTTAAAGGAAAAACTACCCAGTTTTTGTTTTGATATTGTGTGCAGTGCTAGTTGTCTAGTATTACTCTAAGTGTTTATAATTATTTTGCAATTTGTTACATCCCAAAATGGCCTAATGGGCCTGCCATACTAATGAGATTTTAATTTTCAGTAGCTCTTGCTACCATCATGCACTGTGTCATAATATGACATGGTCTAAATACAATAAATGAGATAGCTTCTTGATGCATTTACTCAAAATAACTCTTCTGCTTACACTATCCCTGGAAACAGTGTCACTTTACATGGCACATATACATCTTTTTCCAAGCAGAATGCCAGAATTGTTGGGGTTTGTTTTGATATTCAAAGTTTTTTATGCCCAAGAAGTATCCCTCAGTGTCTAATACATGGCAGAATAGTCATCTCTTGGTAACAGATGATATTTTGTAGACTTAGTAGGGTAAGTCTAAAACAGCTTCCACTGCTCTACCTTTGTATACTACCCTTAATTTTCAGCAGTTGTATGAATAACAGTACTTCACGTACCACAAATGGGAGTATGAGAACTCAACCAGTCTGTTTTGATAGTGCTGCAGCGTAGCAGGTATCTGGTCTTTATATGATTATTTGACTAACTCACCTGTGGAACAATTTTACTACATACTAAGTTCAGAAGATTCACTGTTATGGTGCAGAAATGGGGGGGCAAATAACCATGACAATCACAGAAAGAGTGTGGTCGTTCCTTTGTTATGCAGACAGATAACCATGACAATCACAGAAAGAGTGTGGTCGTCCCTTTGTTATGCAGACAGAGAGAGAGAGAGGCAGATTCTTTTTACAAACATTAAGATTTAAAAAGGAAATGGTCAGCAACAGAAAGAAAGAAACTGAATGGTACCAAAGAAGTTCTGGACACTATACTATACATTGATAATGTTATAGGCAGAAAAATAACACACTAGTGTTACCTGATTATTAGTCATTATACAGTAAATACTAGCTTATCTGCATATTGATGTCATGTTAATTTTGGACTGCAGAACTAAATCTGCTTATATTTACTTGATACTTTCGTGCATAATCTTTAATTGTACCTTTTCAATGCTATGGCTCACAAATGTCCCATTGTAGTTTCTGTCACCTAATAACTTGGCAAATAAAAATACATAAATTTCAATAGGTATGAAAAAGTCACAGAAAAGTCTAAATTATCCTGACATGCTAAGCAACCAATGATAGCCAACAGGGTGGACATTCCAGGAGAACAACTGCCCAGGACTGCCCTGATGTCTGTTATCAGAGGTGGCCAGCCTTTGCACATTTTATTTCCCCGTAACACCAACCCATAATGGCAAATTAATAACCTCCTGGCCTGCATGCTTAATAACTGCCAATGAACCTATCTGGTGACAGGAGTTGTTTATACATAACAGTTACTGGTGTAGTTTCTTTCTGTGCATTAACAATGAGACACTGCTTGTGGCACTTTCACTTGATTTCACAGTTGTGTGACCATGGATCTAGTATGTTTAAGTAAAGAGGGAAGTGCAGGGGGAGGGGGCTTGCCTCCCCACAAAAAAGACTGAAACCAGTGCTTTCCTGCAGTTCTTTTCAACAGGTTGATTTTTTTGGAGGTGAGGCTCACAGAATTTGCTTTTGTCTACTCATTGAGGAACCTATAAACAAACACACACACACACACACACACACACACACACACACACACACACCTATACCTATATATGTGTGTGCTTGTGTGTTTATGTGTATATATGGGTCTACTTCAGAAGGCTGACAAATCAAAAGACTGAATCTCAAAATACTGAAAATTCAAAATACTGAATGATAGAATTTGCTCCTTCTCCACTGTTAGGCAATCTTAGAGTTGGCATATATAATTAGGAAGGGTGGGGGGCTTTCCCCCTGCATTAAAAATGTCTTCAGTATTTAGAATTTTCAGTATTTTGAGATTCAGTCTTTTGGTTTGTCAGTCCTCTGAAGGAGACATATATATATATATATATATATATATATATATATATATATATATATATGGGATCCGTACTCTTCATCGAACAGCCATTTCACAGAATGCGAAATGGCCAAGCACACTTTTAAGAAAATGCTTTTCACCGAAAAAGCACTTTCACGAACGTGTGCTTAAATAATGATAAAAATGTGGGGAGATAGCTTTTGTTGAGATCGTAGCACAGTGGGGATAAGGGAATATTCCCTTTTCCCCAGTGTAGTGCAATCTCAGAGTGAGAATATAAAAGTAGGGGGGTGTGGGGGTGCAGGGGGTCTTGCCCCTGTGCGTAAGCATGAGTACTGTGTTTTTTTTTTTTTTTTTATCTTGTTGTTTTTTAGTTTTTGAAGACACTTTAGTGAAAGTGCTTTTTCGGTGAAAAGCACTTTCGACAAAGTATGTATGTATATGTATATATATATATATATATATATATATATATATATATATATATATATATATATATATATATATCAATCAAACACATCTAAACGCACCTACACATGTCGTATGCACACATATACAGAAACTTGGAAACACACACACACACACAGACGTAGAGGCACAGATATACAGTGTTATATTTACAAATACTGAAACTCCCACATTTTAAAACATACACACACACACACACACACACACACACACACACACACACACACACACACACATATACACAGATATGCTGACCAATTACAGTGGCTTTATTGAATGTGGGCATAGGTGAGAGTCCAAGCATACATTTCTGATTACCAATGTAATGATCCATGTTGCATTTGAATAGGGTCAGGGACAGACTCTGCTTCAAATGGATGAGAAGCCTGTTCCAGATTAGGGATAGTCTGTGAGAGACACACCTTTCCCTCAAACATGTTTTGTTTATGTTTAAAAATGAGGCTTAGTTCCTATGGTTTTTAACGCTGTTAGTCTTGCAGATGTGCAACACGTCCATCAGTGCTGGATCAGATGGTACCGTATAAGCCAAGTAGAGATCACCTCTCAGCAGTCTGTACGAGTATCAAGAAAAGGCTTTAATGTGGTCAGTATATGCCATGTGATTTATGCCACTATTCTTTTTGAGAGGATCCTCTGTGGGCTTTCCAGTTGCCTCATATGCTCGCTCAAGTACTTAATAAAGGGAGCACTGTACTAAATAACTGGCCTAATGAGGGCTGAGTATAGAGGGACAATGACATCTTTGGACCTATATACCTTTCATATAATTTGAGCAATACAGAATGATTTCCTTACAACAGTAAAACTATGATGGCTAAAGGTTAAGTCACTGTACACATGTTTCCAAGTCCATAACCACTGGACCTACTCTTTGGGGTATTGTCTATGTAGTACTTTTTTGGGATGACTGACTTTCCAAAGGATACTATTATTCATTATTTGGCTGTCAGTTTTAGACCATGGTTCTGGCACCAATTATTAGATTGGAACAAGCTCTTTTAGAGGATATTAGTGTCCTTGGGAAATTCTATGACTGCACCGAGCTTGCAGTCACTCAGAAACTCAGTCAACCAGTGGCCTTTGATGTTAGAACTGATTTCTGAAAAGTAGATGCCAAAACAGGAGTGGCCTCAGCACCAGGCTCTAATGAAGTCCTCTAGGGACTGACCTTTATGGTGTTAACAGTCCCATATCCTGAATTTCCTGTGTCCTATCTATGATCCAGTTGACTATCCAATGGATGACATATATTTTTACTTCTAGTTTTATGAGTTTGTCTTCAATCCTGATTGAAGAATAGTGTCAAATTCTTTGGCCAGGTCAAGATGAGGAGTGTGCACCTGTTTTCCCTCATCCATGGCTTTGGTAACTTTCTTGAAAAAAATCCACCAGGTTGAGTAGGTATAATCTGCACTTGACTAAACCAAACTGTGTTGGATCCAGTGTTTGAAGGCTTCATATGTGTTTATTTATAGTATCCATAATAATGATTTTAATGGCTTTAGATATGAGACTGGTCAGACTTAGAGCTCTATAGTTAAGCAGATGACCTGCCCTTGCACAAAGGGATAACTGTTGTAGTCCTCTATTCACTAAGCATGAATCCAATTAGGAGGCTAAGGTTGAGCAGTGATTTTTAGAGGGCTTGATAAGTCAAGTTTCATGCCATTCAGACGCCACCCCAGGATATAATCAAAGCCCAGAGATGCGTCTTTGTCTTGGAGAGTGCATTCAAGATTTGATTGCTATTGACAGTTGAGGGAAGTTATGGTCATGGACATACCTTGAGAGGTGCTGGGGGATACATGGGTGAAACTGGAGGTAAATTTATCAGCCAGTACATTTCTTGTATCCTCTTGTTCTGTATTGGTGGACCCATTTACTATTAGTTCAGCATACTGCTAAGTACTACCTTTCTGGTTTTGAGTAGAGTGGAATAAGGCTCTTTGGTTTTCCTTTGTCTGCAAGGTTATCTTTACCTCAAATTTGGATTTGATTAACTTGATAAAACTCCTGTATTGTTTATTTACTTTGATGAGGGGTTTCCTGCCTTGCTAGATATTACACTTCCTAGTTTTGGCCATGGTTTTCTTCATTTTGTTATACACCTTATTGATATTTTGAATGCACCAGGGTGGCTTGTTCTTTGAGTTAGTCCAGTACTTATTCTGGGTGGGGACAGCTATTGTAAGGCAACTGTTTATATAATGGTTGTAAACAATTTCACAAAGGCTGAAGAGTTCATTCAGTTAAGGCAAGCTTAAAATTTTGCTAGACGTCATACAGTAGGAGGGGTTCTGCTTTTGAATAATTCCTAAATGTTGGAGGATTAGATTGGGTCACTGGTTTTAGTTTCAAAGGAGACAGCTTTAGTATCCAAACTGACAAGTGAGAGCATTACACACGGGTGGGTGCAAAGTTCCCCCATGTCTGTGAGCTGTTCTAGAGCATTTGCAGTGAAAAAGTCCAGGAATCCGTGGGCTGTGTATTTACCCAGGTTTATTGTGGTGCACTTGAAGTTGCCCAGCATTATAGTACTGAGTTCAATGTAGACTGACTTCAGATCATTTAGGTATGTAGGTATGTGGTAAGGCAGTCCTGGGTCATAAGTGGAGACCACTAGCTTACAATGATATGGTATCATAGAGGGAGACCACTAGCTTACAATGATATGGTATCATAGAGGGAGACCCCTAGCTTACAATGATATGGTATCATGGAGGTAGAGCACTAGCTTGCAATGATATGGTATCATAGAGGGAAACCACTAGCTTACAATGATAATGTATCATAGAAGGAGACCACTAGCTTACAATGATATGGTATCATAGAGGGAGACCACTAGCTTACAATGATAATGTATCATAGAGGGAGACCACTAGCTTACAATGATATGGTATCATGGAGGGAGATCACTAGCTTGCAGTGATATGATATAGGACTTTGCTTATGGTGTGTTGGACATGGAGAAGCACAAGCGTGTCATACTGCCTGACAAGTCTTGAAGTGTGACTGTTTTTTGTCAGTGGAACACAGGATCACATAGATCTGTGAATCCATGAAAAAGTTGCAAGATTTTAAGAAAAGTTTAACTGTAGTTTTCAAATATTATCTTCTAAACTAGGAACGTCAGTCTGACAATCATGCTAAGAATCTGCCACAGTTTATTTTATATGCTGTTATTTAAATGATGACTCATAAAAAACATAGTTTGATTATAAATCATTGCATACATTTTGAATGTAAGGTTTCAAAGTTAAAATTGAGAACAAAATTCAAAATAAAACACAAATCTATTTTTCATCTTTTTTCGCAATACTTTACTAAATCATTTACAAAAAAGAATAAACATTGCACAAATATCAGTAATATGTAGTTTTTCATGTGAAACAGAGTAACATTAAGTGAAGTAAACATGTTTCTTGCAAAATTTGATGACTTAAGGTTTAATCATCAACTAACATTCCTAATCATTTCACAGCACAGCTATTCACCTATGTGTTTACACGACTTTCTCAAATACAATTAAACAATATATGCACCATTTTAAATACACTGAAAAATGTAATACAGATTAATTAATGCTGGTTAAGGTCTGTAACAAAATTAACATTGTCTGCAATGCTTTTGCTACAATCATTTAAAATGCATACTCTAAATGTAAACTGAAGAAACTGCGGTGGTACAGCGGTAGCGTTGTTACCTCACAGCAAGAGGTTCTCCTGTTCGATTCTCAGCTGACGTGCCTTCTGTGTGGAGTCTGCATGTCCTCCCCGCGGTTGAGTGGCCTCCGAAAGATATGTGTGAATGGGCGTGCCTTCGCTGAAGTTTGGGCGTCGGGCTGGCAACTCGGCACCATAAAAAAAAATCTACTGCCAATCATTAGCGGACCGGAGTTCCGCTGTGGCGACCCCTAACCGGGAAAAGCCGAAAAGACAAACAACAACTCTAAATGTAAACTGAAACAGTATTGTAACACTGGCATGATGAAGTTATATTCACAGTGCTAGTAGACAGAATTTGCCAAGTCTAAAGCATAGTGTCCTAATACTAACAGTGATGGGTAGTAAAAAGCTTGACTACTTGATGGTTACAAAAGTGCTGCAGTTGTCCCATTCAACTTCACCAACATTAAGCAGAAGGTCAGTTATTTCAGGTTTTTCTATGGAAACACATTTCAGGTCTAGGTAGAAGTGGTGTTATAGAACATGGGTGGGAGCAAACACCAGAAATCACTGAAGCCATCAAAGTGGAAGGCAGTAAGTAAATGGTTATGACAAAAGGGCAATCACTGTATAAAGGCCACTTGAAAATTAAGAATTTTGTTCACCACATTAGTAACCAGAAGTGTGACACCAAATGACACCAATATTACAGTATAGTCATGTAACTTGGAGCCTTCTTTATACCCTTGATCTGAAGTGCAAAACAACTTCAGTGGTACACTTTTCCTTTCAGTCTGAGAGATTTTGATAACCCATTTCAAAGTTCTTGTACAGAAGGACAGTGGAAGGCCCTCCTTTTTTGATGTGGTTGGCTGCAAATAGAAGGCCCAAAACAAGAAGAGGAGGAAGAAATATTAAAGGAATCATCAAATACTTATTGGTAAAATCTTAAAACTATAAACTTCTTTGAATAACATTCATAAGTGCAAATAACATCAGTCTTTATGGTGGCAAATATTTCAGTGTGTGTAGAACCTGCAGCACTACAACATAGCATCTGTGTTGCCAAAGTTTTAAAAACAATGCAGTTAAACAGCCTAAACAGGAAAGTGTGACTTGTCTTTACAGCCTTCCCTAATATTACACGTGAATAAGTTGGCAGAGTAACAGCAGTTTGTTTACTGATGATTGGGACTTTTTTGTAAGCTACAATCACTGCCCTTAAGGTTTAGTGGGTATTAGAAACAAATAAAACATCATTATGTATTTTGACATCAACAGTCAGATCCAGACTTGAGGGTGGTGTGCCCAGCATCAGTCTTTCTCTGCCACCTCATCTGCTCTTTGGCACACTTGGTTAAAGAGCTGACTATGGCACTGATAATGCAGGTTTATCTAGTTGGAGTTGGCAGAGTGGGAGAGGAATGATGAGGAACCAACCTGCTTGCCTTATCTGGGGGAAGGTGAGGATGGACACAGGGTGGCCTGGCTGGATTTAGTAGCCTCTGTGGTCATACAGGGGCCAAAACCAGAACTGTTGCTGTTGTAGATTAGTGGGCAGAGAGAGACACACCACTATGCAGATGAGGACAGTATGTTTACAGCACCACTGCAAACCTAGCTTATGATGTCAGCCCTTCACATCAGTGGGATGGCGGGTTTAAAGAAGGAAACTGCCTTTAAACTGCAGTATGATATGTTGTCACATGGTATAGTGCCATTTTTAATGCATGGCTGCTTGCACCACTTAAAACCTGCACCTGGGGGAACAGGCCACCTCCATGTGCATGTGTTCTGCACAAAGGGATAACCACCTACCACAGGACACAATGGGGCAGCTATGACTCAAGGAACCAAAAGGTTAGGACAGTATGAAACTGACAGCGAAAGAGACAGATGTTAGTTGCACAGGAAGGAAAAAAAATATTACTCTTTCATCTCAGGTCCAGGTCAATGAAGCAAAATGTTCTATATGGGAATGGTAGGTCATGGGATGAAAAGTGAAAAATCATTAATATTACAGTAAAATTAGATGGTCAGAAATTGATGCAATCAGCTGTCTCTTGATCTATAATATAACATTTTGAAATGTGTTTACATTAGTTCAGCTTGCTCATTCTACAAAGATTTTTGATTTACATTTACTAACATCTATCATTAAGGAAGTTTACAATATAAACTCAGTTTAATGTCATTATAGTTTCTATTATGCAAAACCTTCAGTATAACATTCTAAATTAAGCAATCTTCCATGAATTACAGGAAATGCTGCAGCATTTTACTCTGAGTTGTTGAGAAAGCTTTTCACGTAAAAAGATTGTTTGAGAAATGCTGGTCTAATTCTGAGAAAGAAAGTAATGCCACATTTAAAAATAATTAGACCAGTCATATATGGTTTCATTAGTAATTCAATTCATTAAAGTATGTTTTCCAAATTTTTCCATGGACTTGACATGAAAGATTTATTGTCAAATGTGCTCATGCTGGGAGATGGTTCTAGCTTTCAGGAGTTCATTGATGTAGGCATCACTGTATCCCAATGTGTTCTTCAGAATGTCTACTGTATGCTGTCCAATAAGAGGTGGTGACTTCGGACTTGACACTGTAAACTGGCTGTATCGTACTGCTGGACCTGTAAGCCAAAAAAAAAAGTACCTTCTGTAATACATTATAGTCGGATAGGTTGCAAGGTTATATTTACAGTTAGGATCATCAAACATCCAACAGGATCAATATACAGTGCTTTTCACCAAATAAGGAATGCACTGCACATATAATTTACAAAGAATTACATTCAATTAAAGGCTGTCATTTTTCAGTAACAAATACAAATGACTTTACATGCAGTTAAAACTGCCTTGTGTATTTTAAACTATCTTAAATTCCATCACTTTTATCAATTCCGCAATACCCTTAGAGAGCGTTTTCATGAATTTCCAGCTTTAATTGTTAAAATAATCATAACATCAGCCTTTGAACTGTGCTTCATATATGTTTAGTATATTACCTATTTTGCTTACAATACCTTTTTATGAATGATGTTGGTATTCTGAGTTTTGTTAATTTATTTGAGGAACTTAAAACATTTTTATCCTGTTATATTCTGCCTTCTTTTTATTGCAAGACAATTTCCTTTACCCTCTCTATCCCCCTTTCCTCCTATATCTTAAAACTGTTTTTATCATTGTTTGCGCAGATTCAGTTATGTTGCTGTCTTTTCAAAGATGTGATCTCCAGAACTGCATGGAGGACTGCATATAAGTTCTCAGCTTAACTATGTGCAGAGTGTTAGAAGGAGTTACTGCAGATGAAAAGAAGTTACTGGTTAAGTACATTCTCAGGCATCTCAGAATTCTTCAGCCCTGGTTATTGTTGTTATATGTGGACTGTCCAATTTGAGATATTCTGATATAATGTCTCCAGGGCCCAGTTCCATTTGTTTTGTTTTGTTGTCATTATCTGTAATGAAGCCTATGCTTGCTTTTTGTTACCAAGTGCATTATCCTCCCTTGAAAACAAGCTGCTGCACATCCAACCATTCCATTAAAATTTTAAAATCCCCTTTTCAAACTCAGAATTCTGCTGTCTGCGTTCATTTTCCTGAGTAACTTTGTGTTGTCTGCAAGGAAACTCTGAACTGTCACTTATATAAGCAGTGAAGAGGACTGGTCCAACAAAAGACAGCTGTAGCCCAACCATCTGCATGCCTTATGTATTCACAACATACTTCATCACTACTGTTCATAATAACTGCTGTCTAGCAGAATTTTAAGTGAAGTCACCACCCTCGGACCAATCTAACTTTCCCATAAACCTGATACATGGGAAGGTACCAAATGCTTCACTAAAATGTGGGCATTCCACATTGCAATCCCTCCTTTATGTCTTATATTGGTGACCCACCTATGAGTTATGCAATATACCTTACTTCTGTGTATTCTAGCTGTCATTAATTATATACCCCAAATGATCTTCAATATTGCTGTTAAGTCTTTCCTCTAAAAATGAGTCCATCAGTTTTAGAAAATTAAAAACTTAAGTCAGTCTAACAAGCTTGCATTTATTTTTCATTCTCTTACCTGCTTTCAGTTTTGGAAAATGGATCCACATTTACCTTCTTACATGCCTCAAATGTTACTTAGTCCTCCAAAGATTTACCAAAGACTGTATGCTAAAGAATATTACCATTTCTACCCTTAGTTCTTTTTAAATTTTCTGTGAATCACACAGGGTCCAACTGTTTATCTTACCTTCAACGTACAAGACAATTCTAAAACCATCCATACTTGTATAAGTGGTCTGGTCAATCACCGCTCTCTTTTCATTTTTGGTTTAGATTCTTTCTCTTACATATTTATGCAATAATGAGCAAAAGTACCTTTTAATTATTCTGCCTTTTCATTGTCATTCCACACTAATTTGTACTGCTTTCATTAAGTTGCAGTACACCTCTTTTACATCTGTCTTCTTTAATAATACAGAAAAAAACACACTTGCGAACAGAGTTTTCCATGTTTTTTTTCTGCTTTGAATGTCTGCTGTCCTGACTGCCTCCATTATTCCCTCTAGTTTCTTTGGTTTGTCTACCTCTCCATCCCACCATCCCTGCCTCATGTTTTGTTATACTTCAAGAATGTTACCATTTTCAAAATAAGGGTCTCTTTCACTTATTTTGAGAATCTGGTAGGATTTTTTTTCTCAGTGTGATGAACTCTTGCATTATTTTTTTACCTTTCCTGAGGCACTCTTCCATTTTTCCAAGGCCTGTCTGCCTGAGGTATAGAAAATTTTTGACTCTATGGCATAATTGTACAGTTGCCTGTATTATGAATCATTATTTTTTACTTTTTCCAAGTCTTTTGGTTTCTAATACCATGGCAGAAATGGACACCATTCCTAAGTCAAAGTATGATTATAGTTCATGAAATTAGTATCATTTCAATCTTTGATGTTAGCCAGATGTGCTCTTTGTAGCACCCTCAATGTTCCTTGGAATAACTCTTTCTGCAATTCATATGGACTTACATGTATCTGTAACATATCTAAGTATGATTGTAAATTCTTTTTTATAACACACATTGCTACTACTACTACTACTACTACTGGAACTGTCTGGGTATCTTCCTTCCACATTGCTCACGTTTCTGCCTGCAACCCCTGATATTTTTGTGTCTCTCAGTGCATAACACACTGTACTCACTGAGTGTAGCCATTTCAATGATCAATGATACTTTTGCCTTTTCTTCATGGACTACTATATCTATTTTTCTCACATCTATTTTTTGAACTGTTGGTAATGGATGACTCGTGTATTATAAACTTCCTCATTTTCTATGATGCTTTGTGGCTCATGTTTCTAGTGTTTTTCATCTACTTCAATATTATAATGTTTGAACAATCCCCAATGCAACAGTCTTGCCACGTTATTATGCCTTTCAGTATACGGTCTTTCTGCCATTAATATATAATAACCAGCAACAAGATATGTGACTGCTTCTAATTCTGTTCTACAAAACCTATATTTGTCTGTTTCTCCCACACATTCAATGGACTTTGTAAACCAAGTAATATGTAGTCCACTGTACTGGGCCATCAATATTAACCTTTCATCTCTTGGATTAAATTCCCCTCTCCTTAACCATTACTGTTTCCGATCCTGATTATTATGAGGTTGTTCCAAAAGTTTTCTATACTTCCAACTACATATATGCATTTTCCACATTTCTTGCCTTCTCATCTGATCTTTCACCTTATATTCTTTCTTTTGTTTTTTGGCACATTCAGTTACTGCCTGATATTTATCTACTTCTGGTTTGGTTTCCATTCTTAATTGACGCTGATATGTTTCTCCTAAACTAAGCATGGAAGTCATCTTAAACTTATTCTCCTCATGTTTCAAAACTTTCAATATGTTTGTGTCTTTTGAGGTCAGCAGATATGTATGTAGTCTCACAATTGCAGATCTACACATGTAATCAATTTAAGGAGGCCCATACCTCCTTCAGAATCATTATCTTCTATCGGCTGTTCCCGTCAGGGGTCGACACAGTGGATCATCTGTTTCCATTTCTTCCTGTCCTCTGCATCTTGCTCTGTCTCATCAACCACCTACATGTACTCTCTCACCACATCCATAAACCTTATCTTAGGCCTTCCTCTTTTCCTGTTACCTGGCAGCTTCATCCTTAGCATATTTTTCCTAATATACTCAGCATCCCTCCTCAGCACATGTCCAAACCAATGTAATCTTGCCTCTCTGGCTTTGTCTCCAAACCTTCCAACCTGGGCTGACCCTCTAATATACTTATTCCTAATCCTGTCCACCCTTGTCACACCCAGTGCAAATCTTAACATCTTTAACTCTGCCACATCCAGCTCTAACTGCTGCCTTTTTGTCAAAGCCACTGTCTCCAACCCATATGACATAGCTGGTCTCACTACCCTCTTGTAGACCTTCCTTTTTACTCTTACTGGTACTCATCTGTCACCAATCACTCCTGACACTCTTCTCCGCCCACTCCATCCTGCCTGTACTCTCTTCTTTACCTTTCTTCCACACTCACCATTACTCTGAATTATTTTTTCCCCAAGTATTTAAACTCATCCACCTTCACCACCTCTACTCCTTGCATCCTCACCATTCCTCTATCCTCCTTCTCATTCATACACACATATTCTGTCTTAGTCCTGCTGACCTTCATTCCTCTTCTCTCCAGAGCATATCTCCATCTCTCCAGGGTCTCCCCCACCTGTTCCCTACTCTCACTACAGATCACAATGTCATCTGCAAACATCATAGTCCACAAGGACTCCTGTCTGATCTCGTCTGTCAACCTGCCCATCACCATTGCAAATAAGAAAGGACTCTGAGCTGATCCTTGATATAATCCCACCTCCACCTTAAACGCATCTGTCACTCCCACCGCAGACCTCACCGCTGTCACACTACCCTTGTACATATCCTGTACCATGCTTACATACTTCTCTGACACTCCCGACTTCCTCATACAATACCACAACTCCTCTCTAGGCACCCTGTCATATGCTTTCTCTAAGTCTACAAAAACACAATGCAACTCCTTCTGACCTTCTCTGTACTTCTCCATCAACACTCTCAGTGCAAACATTGCATCTGTAGTGCTCTTTCCTGGCATGAAACCATACTGCTGATCACTAATCATCATGTCCTTTCTGAACCTAGCTTCCACTACTCTTTCCCATAACTTCATGCTGTGACTGATCAGTTTACTCCCACTGTAGTTAATACAGTTCTGCACATCACCCTTATTCTTAAAAATCGGTACCAAAACACTTTTTCTCCATTCCTCAGGCATACTCTCACTTTCCAAAATTTCATTAAACAATCTGGTTAAAAACTCCACTGCCATGTCACCTAAACACCTCCATGCTTCCATAGGTATGTCATCTGGACCAACAGCCTTTCCATTCTTCATCCTCTTCATAGCTATCCTTACTTCCTCCTTGCTAATCCATTGCACTTCCTGATTCACTATCCGCACATCATCCAACCTTCTCTCCCTCTCATTCTCTTCATTTATCAACCCCTCAAAGTACTCTTTCCATCTGCTCAATGCACTCTCCTCGCTTGCAAGTATGTTTCCCTCATTATCCTTTATCACCTTTACCTGCTGCACATCTTTACTAGCTCGGTCCTTCTGTCTAGCCAATTGGTACAGGTCCTTTTCTCCCTCCTTAGTGTCTAACCTTTCATACAACTCTTCATATACCTTATCCTTAGCCTTCACTACCTCTCTCTTTGCCATGCACCTCATCTCCTTATACTCCAGTCTACCTTCTTCATCTCAAACGAAAAAAATGTCCAAATAAAATGAACTGACCACGGCTGTATCAAATATAGTAGAACAGTTTAATGTTTAAAAGTAAGCGCTTTCGCGATATAACTTATCACTTCCTCTGACTCTAATAAACACATACACAATCTCTGAATTTAAATAATACTCCAAGCAATAAAAATTTAATGCATTAATGACATCATTATTTAAGCATAATAAATTAATAAAATACTAAAATATGAGAAAAAATCAATTCATAATAGCAATTTCTTCGTAGAAACCTGTTTAAAAAATATATAAAAAATTATATCAGATTCAGTCATATATTCAGTGTTTCAATGGCCTTGCTTTTAAGAAGGGCTTCAGTGACACTGCACTGTTTAATCCTGGATGTTTATCTGCCTTCAACAATAAAATCCATTTTTGTTCTACTTCCTCTACAATATCCCCTCCTCTCATTTTAGGTTGCACTAACTCCAGTGCCATAAAATTAAATACATGTTGTATTCCCTCTGACTGAACATGTTTCGCTAAAGTGCTGCTTTCTTTAATATTGGTAATGTCCTTAATGTGCTCTTGTATACGTTTCTTAAAACACCTATTGGTTTTGTCAATATAAAATGCATGACAAAATATGCAAAAACTAAAATATACCAAATTACGTGTCCTGCAGTCAGCATAGAAATCTATACTAATTTTAAATTTCAAGATTGGGTGTATGTAAGTAGATCTACTACAAATATACTTGCATGCTGAGCAATTTCTGCATTGAAATGTCCCCATTCTCTGTGATAGTATTTTGTTTTCAGTATTAAACCCTGTTCTATAGCATAACTGTCTTTTCAATGATTTTTTATTTTTGAAAGAGAAGTTGGGTTTATTTTCTATCACCCCTTCTAGTTCATGGACTGAGTTCAAAATATTCCAATTTTTCTCAAAAATTCCACAATACTTTCTTATATTGCTCGAGTAGGTGACAGGGAATCTAACTTTATATCTGTAATTTTTATCTACAGATTGTGTGGCATTTGTATTTGCTGAGAAAAAAGGGGTCCCTTTCAAATTTCTTACATCTTGTACTTCTTTAATGCTAACATCTATCTCTCTCTGGCTATAACCCCTCTGTTTAAACTCATTTGCTAGGGTAGTAGTGGCTCTTTCTAAGCCCTCATCTGTATTATGGCATCTACTCATCCTTATAAACTGCCCTTTAATCACATTCCTACAGGTGTAGCCAGGATGCATACTACTCTTATGCAGGATACTATTTCTATGATTAGGTTTCCTATACAAACTAGTCTCTATTTTCTGTGATAAACTTTCTTTTATTACCCATTTGTTTTGTTGCTATGATTGAGTTTTTTTCTAAATGACTACAGACTCTGTTGGCATCAATTCCAGTGCAGTTTATACATCGTCCTTATAGGCTGGCTACTTTCTCCAAAGTGGAAGGATAGGAAAGGAGAGAGTTGGTCTTTTTATAGAACTCTAACTAAAATGATGTTTACCTTGATCCCTGCAGCTGAGGTGACACTGCTCAGCTGTTTTGCTTCCTGCATATGGCCAACTCAAAGATTTACTGTATCTCCTGCAGATTCATTATACTTGGCCAGCATCATTGGTCTACTCTCTGCTGCTTTCCAACTGGCCATTAGTATGTTTTCCTTCTCAAGCCCTCTAACTTACCCCAGTTAACATTATTGACATGTTAAACCAGACATGGAAATTCTTCACATGGTTAACTGGATCCCTACTTCTGTCTTTCTATTGACATACCAATCAAGATGATCATTTCATTGTTGGCCCACACACACACGCACTCATACTCACATTGCACTGCGGCATGTGAGGATTACTTTCACAGTTCTCTGAATCAGGTTCCCCAGCATTGGAGGCTGGCTCACTTCAGATTTCCATATTAGTTCCACTTAGCCACAAGGTTTCATTTCAATGAATGGCCTTTATTTCATTTTCTTATTTTAGTCTTCCATGTTGTTTCCCATTGTACACCCCCTTCCTTCATTATATGTTGCCCTTTTACTGCTGAAGTATTTAAGAATTTGATTAACTGTAATAAAACAAATCTGATGTTTCTTCTGAGACAAAAGCAATCATCATTACTTCTGAATTTTAATCAAGACTATATTCTATTTGGAACTACCGCCAGCTCTGCATTTATATTTTTTCTTCATGAACTATGTGACACCCCTACACTGGCTCAGTAATCAAGGAGTCTCAAGCATCACCACTGGCAACAGTGAGGGACATACACATTGGGAGAATGGCAAGTATACACACAGTAAAGTACAATTTTCCTTTACAGCCCACAGAGATCACAGTCAGTCTGGGGCTAGTTTCTGCCTCTTTCTCCAGATCTCCAATAAGATTCCCCACTGGCACAGTTATAGGGTTAAGATCTCAGCCAAGCGGTCATGCCCAAACCTCCAGCACCCTCTCTCTCCAATCAGTGCTTCGTATCCCTGCCCAAGTAGCTCACACACACACACACACACACACACACACACACACACGCACGCACACACACACACACACACACACACACACACACACACACACACACACACACACTTTGAGATTTGATTTATATACAAACACACATACACTCCTGGGGAAGGCTGCCACAGGTTTACTAGCTATGCCCCCTTCTGCCCAGACTAAAAGGTAGTTATCACTGCCACCAACCAGCCCTTTATCACTAATATAAGGCCCTTCCCAAAGGGTGACCAATCCCACTGTATGATGTTACTATTATACAAATGGTAAGTGTGACCAAGTCTAAGGTTATTTAGGAGTGGACTATACAGTGTCACCAAATACATATGCAAGTACACCAAGAGCTTAAATATCTCTAAACAAACCAGCTACAATTAAAAGGTTTAAATATATTTAATAATAAATAATAAAAGAACAAGACAATAGTCAATAACTCAACACTGTGACTACAGAGTTCAGAATCACAGGGAATATTTTAAAACAACATTGCAGGACAGTCTGAAATAAATGCAGAAAACATCTAAACTAATTTTACTATAGTCCTATCTATCTCTAAAAGAGATACTATGCCTAAATCTTACTTACAGAGCAACACACAAGCAGAAGTGCTGATGAGTGGGATGTTTCCTAGGTCCAAAGACAAATACAAAATGCAAAGACTCACTCTCTGAGATAGTTCTTAAATTAATAATACACATTACTGCTGGGTTAGCCAGGATGACATCACTCTTTGTCACTTGCCTTCAGTTCCCAAGCTAACAGAAACTAACGTCATTTTTAAAATCTCTGTGAGAAGTACATATCTCTCAAAGGTTTGCTTAGAACTGGAAGTCGTAAAACAACACTTTTACATTTGAAACCTAATCATTTCTGTTTCAAGACAATAGAAAGAAACTTTTAGCTCTAGACATCCTGTCTCCTTGCTGCACTGAAACACAATTGTACAACACTTTACTTTTCAACTTATTTTCTTGAGGGTTTGCAAGTTAACTCTGTATGTTCCAGCTTCCACCATAAAAACACACATTTGCACAGACACATAGGCCATATACATTTCTGTTTTTTCCAGTAGGCTACACTGTGGGTACATTCTTGAAGCTCAGTACATAACATACAGTTCAACACACACACTTCTGCACAGGTAGTTTAATATACACATAACATATAGTTCTCTTAAATTTGTAAGACAAGCCTATGGATCATATTAATATTCACAAATAACATATGATTATTTACAAAATTCTACACAGCTGGACTTGAAGTGTCACATTTCTATATAAATCATATTAATATTTTCAAGTGACATATAATTATTTATAAAATTCCAGCTAGCTGGGCTGGCAGCATTTCGGTTTGTCACAAACTTTATATACTTTCTAACTTGGTTTTATTACTTGATAGATTCTTGCACAGACTGAGATTAATCCTTTATACTATACAATTGTTTCAATTAACGTGACATGACCTAGTTCTCTGTCAGTAATGTCATACTTTTTTCATGTCTAGCTACTTTCCTATCATTGTGTAGTGTGCAATGGGCTGAGTTTCTCATTCAAAACCACATGTTGAAATGGCTTGTGTGTGGACTAGAATTTTGTTTCATCAAAGACATTTGAGTTCCTTAACTACTTCTTTCTTAGTCACTCTTTTATGTTATTTTCACTGCATCCATTCCTGCTCTACCTTTACCGCAAACACCTAGAACTGTTGGTCTTCTGTAGCTACAGAGGTAAATACGCATTTGCTAATGTTGAATATTGATTTCATTGGACCTGTACTGGATCTTTACTGTTTAAAAATGAGTGCTCAAAAATGGTCATATACAGTGTTTTGTTCTCAAAGAAAAAACATTACTAGATTTTCATAACTGCTATCTGGAGTGGTTCATAGGTTCATAGTTGTAGACTGGATAATGACCACTAGGGTCCTTATAAGCCTAGCCTTGCAACCAAAATGTGAGCCAGAAATCTGATGTATATATGGGGTGATTTACTGACTGACTGCCTTTGTCCATCAGAGACATAGGTGCCAGACCAGGGTTGAATTTCTGATTACCCATCCAGTGGTCCAAGTTACACTTAAATAGGTTTAGTGAGGAACCCTATTTCACATGGATGGGGAGACTGTTCCAGAGAAAGGAAATTCTCTGAGAAACATATCTGTCTCTCAAAACATGTCCAATTTATGTTGCAAAACATGTGCAATTTATGTTGCAAACAAAATGTAGGTCTTTCAATCTAGTAGTTATGATGCTGTTTGTTTTGCAGATATGCAAAAGGTTCATCAAAACAGGGTCCAGTGGTGCCTTCTACACCAGGCAAAGATCACCTGTCTGAAATGTGTATGATACAAAGTAAAGAGATAGGGCTTTGAGGTAATCAGTGTAGCACATTCTGTTTACCCCCTGTGCTCTTTTTGTAAGGAACCTTTGTAGATGTTCCAGATGCTGCATGTGTTTGGTGAGGTACATACCAAAGAGGACATTATACATTATGACAGATCTCATGAGGGCCAAGTACAGTGGTACGATGACCTCTCTAGCCCTATATGCCATGACCTTACTTAGAAGTTGATCAACATAGAAGGGTTTTCTTACTATCTTGGACACATATTGGTTGAAGGCTAAGTTACTATCTACATGAGTTCCCAAATCCCTGACTAGTGAATCATCTTTTAGGAGTGTTGTATTGATGACATAGTTATCCAGGGTGACCGACTTCCTAAAAAGTACTATAATGCATTTCTTGGCACTGAACTTTAAGCCATGGCTTTGGCACCAAGTGTTTGTCTGTGTTAGAACTTCTTGAAGGGTGTTCTCATCTTGGGGAGATTAAAAGACTGCTCCTGTCCAGAGGCATTTGACATTGGCTTTGACAACTGAGAAGTAGATTCCAAAGGGGATCAGGTCCAGCACAGAACACTATGGGACTTAACTGGTGAATGGCTTCTTTGTGGAGGTGGCTTCACTGGTCCTGTCTATGAGCCAGCTAGCCTTGCAGCATGTTATAAAGTGGTTTATACCTAGTTCCGGAAGTTTGATGAGAATCCCCAATTGGGGTATTATTTCAAATGCTTTAGACATATCTAGGTAGGCAGTATGCACTGCTTCCCCCTCCCCCATTGTCTTAGTGACCATTTCAAAGAATTCTGCCAAGTTCAGTAAGAATGCTGTTAATTTGACAAAGCCAAACTGGGATGGATCCAGTGTCTGCAAGTCTTCTATGTCCTTGATAATAACTCCCACGATAATTCTTTCCATGGCCTTTCAAATAAGACTTTTCAGACTAAAGAGTGTGTAGGTTTCCAGGATTTGTTGAAGGTATTCCCTTATGAAGGGGATGACCATTGTATTCCTCCATTCTTATGGCAGAAAACATGCTTTAAGACTATAATTAAATAGTGACTACATCGGTTCTGATAAGTTGCATTTTAGACTGTTCAGAAGGTATAATGGGATATTATTGTGACCCACTGAGGCTGTGTTCTTGGCTTTAGCAAGAAAGCCAGCAAATGCTTCCTAGTTAAAATTGGAGGGGTTACATTTTAGGGTATATATTGGAGGATGATTTGGATGGGGTGTAAAGCTGAAACTAAATTTGTTTGAGTACAGGTTTACTATATCACCAGGCTTGGTGAATGTGGCACTATAAACTGCCAGTTCAGCACATTGCTGTGTGCTGCCCTTGACACTTGTGACATAGCTGAAGAAGGCCTTATGATTATCTTTCAACTGGAAAGCACTGTTAACCTTGAAATTGTCTTTGTTTGATCTAATTAGCCCTCTTAGGTGCCTATTTAGTTTGATGAGAGAGTTTTTATCATTATGGGCATTACCATTCCTGATGTTTGCCAGTAGATTTTCCTTTTGTTGTCTATCCTGTTTAATTTGGGATTCTGCCAGGGTAGTTTGTTTCTATGGCTAGTTCTAGGTACAGCAGCCTCTATGTAGCCATTGACATGATTGTATAGAGTTTCTGAGAGCAATTAAGTGTAGGATACTGTGTTCTCAGGGGTTTGGAGGGGCACTGAATTTTGTTAAACCATCATTTTATAAAAGGTAGTTTGCCTTGCAATAGTTCCTGACTGTTACTTGTTTTACTGGGGTTACAGAGTTGATTTTGATTTTGAAGTAGACAGCTTTATGTTTGTACCTTACCAGCCTGTTTAACAATTATGATCCTCTGAACAAATATATCAAATCCTACAAACATGAAGCTGAGGTATGTCATTAATCACCTAAGAACAGTGGCAGCTAATCACATTTAAAATAGTGTTCTTGTGAAAAGGGCTCCTACACAGAGAAGTATTAAAGAAGTCATCAGCAGCCTTAATAACAGTACATCAAGTAAAGCAATAGTGCGTTAATAATGTTCTACACTAAAAGAACAGACCCCACTTATTTTTGTTTAAATATTCACAACTGTCTTTTAGATCAACACCAGACAACAATCATCTAAATACCTGTACCACATATCCATAGCATATATGTAGATCTATATATATATATACGTATATATGTGTGTGTGTGTGTGTGTGTGTGTGTGTGTGTGCATGTGCGGGTGAGTGTGAGTGTGTGTGTGTGTGTGTGTGTGTGTGTGTGTGTGTGTGTGTGTGTGTGTGTGTGTGTGTGTGTGTGTGTGTGTGTGTGTGTGTGTGTGTGGCTGGTGTCATAAATAAGCATGTCTTCAACATAAAACATAAAAAGGTCATCAAAAAGGAAGGCAAAGGACGCCTTTAACCTGTAGATAACAGTCATGAAATTTATAAAAATATTTTTATGTTAATGCATGTTTAGAAAGAGCAAAATGACTTAAAACCAACAGACTATACACTTGCTTTTGAAAACCAATATTTTGCTGTTTGTAACCATGCCCAATGTGGTATATTGTATATAAAGATTTAACATCCAAAATAACGATATACCAACATTGCTTAATCTGACAACCCTGTAAAATTTGAAGACATTGAATAAGTGATCTAAAAAAAGAAGGTAAAGATTTCAAATATTTAGTTAAAAAAAAAGACAAGGGTTCAGTTAAAGTACCTTTTTGAAATACTACCTTTCTCCCAAGAGAACAAGTGGAATTATATTTTTTGGATTGCTAACCATTAAATGCCAAGCTGTTTTTTATCGATAATACCTTCAACAGCTCATGTTGAAAAAATTATCAATTTATACTTTAAATTTAAGGGTCTAGTAGTATTTTACGATAAAATGTGGTATCAGATAGCTGAGTGAAAGCTCCTTTATCAAATGCTTCCATATCCCTGACAACCCTTGCACCTCCCTTATTATCAGTATTGACTATAATATTTTGAGTTTGTCCCAAAGATTGCAATGAATTTCTCTGATTTACTGTCAAATTAATGTCAAAATGTAGAAGGCTGATTAAAATTTAATTCTTTCATAACTGCTTTCTCAAATGCAGCAAAACCTTTAATATAGATGTTTTAAATTTGTACTGATTCACGGTATCAGATAAGACATTCTTAAAATGACATAGATTAATTAACTGACAAAACCCCTTCAAATCATTAACAAGCTGTGTTTCAGACACTGCGGCTGTAGGAATAAAATTCAGAACTTTATTCAATAATAATGTATCATGCAAATACAAACTAACTTTTCAAATACTGTGAATTAAATCTTTAGATTCATTTAAACTGGATTTTTCATCAGTTGTTCTAACATCTATAAAGTGTCTTAATCACTTCTGATGTTTGCAACCGCTCTTTCTCCTGTATCTGTATGTATCAAACAGTTGGCACCCTGTGGATATTCCATTTTTGGAATTGAGGAGGTTAAAGGTGTACCATTCTTGGGTGCTGATGAGGCATCCTCATTAATGGATTCGTCCATAAATTCTAAAGATTTAGCATTAGCATGATCCTTTAAAATCTGTTATATTGCTTTTTATTATTACAGTTCTTTGTTAATTCACCATTCTTTTAAAAAAGCACAACTTCTTAATTTTTTTTCCCCGTGAAAACGGTGCATTAGTCTGTTGAAGCACTTCCATCGTAAGTAGAAGAACAGCTAAGTAAATTAATTAAAAAGATAAAGTTTGTAAATGTAAACACTCCAGCTAAATACCTGGAACAGCTCTTCTGTACAATCTTCTTCAGTAAGATAACACTAAACAGAAAAGCTGTTCCAGGTGTTCTGTTGTAGCAGCTCACATCATCTTTTTTTCTTACTGTTATATATTAGTCTAAATAATGTTTGCACGCAGAATTACATCATTTGTATGCTAGACTTGAAGACATCAGTGGCAGAGTGCATAACTCTGCATTTGGCAAGCGCACTAAATAAGCACTTTTTAAATTTAAAATGTTGAAAAGATGTTATTACAATTTACTTACACATTGTGTGGATTTTAGATGCAGATTCCATTGGTGCTGCTGATTTTAAAAAAACATTTTGGACAGTAAGATGAATCTTTGAACATGATCTTTAATTTCTGTGGACATCATCACCAAACAGTATGCAATAATTTAACATACCTACACTAAAAGAGTATTTGGATGTTCTTCATTGTTACTATAATCGTCTTTTATAATTGTAATGGGTTACTAATATAATGAAAGCTTCCAAACACTTCACAACATTATCAATACATTATCCACAGTACTGTGTCATGTGCTTGGGGCTGGGGGTGGGGGTAAATGAACCACTGAAATTAACAAGCATGCCTTAATGTTCTGCATAAACTGTTTATTATAAGGCATATTACAGAGGCCTGATGGGAAACCCCATGCAAAACACTTTCTTGGTTTCAATGAGGAAGAATTTACACAGTAAATTTATTGCAGTTGCTGGTGCACTTTTTGGTAAGGAAAGGACTTATTGTATGACTGCACTAATCAGGCAATGTAGGGGACTTACTGAAATAAACAAGCACACCTTAAAAGTAGTGCATGCCCTTATGCAGCAAGGCATACTACAAAGGACACAGTGTAATCCATGCAATACATTTTCTGTATTGGATAGATGGGAAGAAAACATTTGCAAAGACATGTAGTCTTTACTCTACATACTAGTATATTGTATTTTAGTTAAGATACAGGGGGAAATGTTTGACTACACAAGTCTGAAAATGAAAGATATAGGGGGCCCATGACTTTGTAACACATGTAACAGTCACTGTCAGTTTCACTTGCAGTTAAAGTAATTATACCATCACAAAGTCAGACATTCAAATGTACACATCAATCACAGATGACACTGCAAATTATGTCGTAACCAATGGTACAAATATTTTCAATAACTCCATTTTCTCCTTCATGTCTTTATTTTGCAGCACAAGGTAAGACTGCACTCACTTGCCACCTCTTTCAGAGGATGTTGGTGAGGCTGATTCCCCAGCCCTGTAAGTAATCCTAATGTACAACACATAAATTAGTAGCTGCCAGTAACAAAAAAATAATAATTTAAATCATTCCAGCTTCATTATGCTATGCATATTACACATTTCCGTTATAGTGAGTAGTGCATTGCAATACTATTTAAATTACTTATACCATGTATTACCTGATAGAAGATACTTTACTGACTATATATATAAATATTTGACAGATGACTGTACTAGATCATAATTTTGTACCATCACATTATTCAAAATAATGTGAATATTATTTAGTTTTGTAACATAAAACCTATTGTATTCTTATTATTATTATTATCACTGTTTTATTTATTTACTTATGTATTGACTGTTTATGTCAGTGGTGCATGGGGCACAGCCATTTCAGTTATCTACAGTGATGGAGAGATCACCACCTACCACTCCAGACAGGCCTGATTCGTGGGGTAGGAGTTGTGGCTTCTCCCATGGAGGCAGCCCACAGCAAACCAGCCAGCAAAGCCAGCATCCTGAGTTGTATGAACTTGAAGAGGTTGAGAAGTGATGGAACCTGCATAAAAGCCTCCTCTACATAGTTCAAGACTCTCTGACTTGGTCAGCTCCAACCACATCTCCCCTCCAGAGGTCATGACCCCCTAACCATCAAGTTCTGCCAACCTAGGCTCTGGGCAGCGATTTGTATATGGGTCATTGGATCAAGGTGAGACTGGTTGTAGTCCTATGTCCCTCCCATCCTCCATCATCTGTGCATCCATTTTTTTTTGTATAAGACACAACTATTGTGCACATACACAACTACTTTCATCTCCATTTGTCCATCCTCTGTCTGTCTTCCCTTCCCTTCCATTTGTGAGCCCAATCTGCTGTGTGACTACTCAATGCTGTGTCTTGTTTGTGTTCATACCTTTTATGTTATACCCAACAAGGTTTTCATCCCAAACATAGTACCACAATCACCCTTCTCAGTTTCATAAACACTATAAATCATGGGAGAAATTGTGCCTACTTAGTATCATCTATTTCCCTTGATAGATGTATTTAACACCATCTCTCACCAAAATCTGCTCATCCCTCAATTCCTCCTACTCAGCCCTGTCTCATAAACAGATAGCAGATGGTAAAATGGGCCCAAGACATTTCACTCTTGCTACTTGTTTTCCTTGGAGACCCACAGGATTCAGTACTTGGCCCCCTCTTATCCAATATCTTTATAACACAGCCTTCAAGCATGCAACCATCATACAATATGCGGATAATGCCACCTTCATCTGCTCTTCCCATCCCTTCAAAACTTAATGACCTTTCCACAACTTTTTCTCATCCATTGAAACCTGGCTCAGAAAATCTCACAGTTTCCTAAATCTTTCCAAAATAGTCTCCGAAAATAACATCAGAATAGAAATAGTACGACTGTCTAAGCCAATGGGAGACAAAATAGAGGAACACACCAAAATTGATCTCCACATTCTCCAAGCTTTTAAAAATTTGGTTTTGTTATACACAAGTAAAAAACTATGTCAATGACATCACTAGGAAAAAACATAATTTCAACGTACTGACTACCATACCTTCTTTATTACTCCCATATCCTGACTAGCCTTCATAGAATCCAAAAAATGAAACTAGACAGCTGTTACAGCAAAATCACTAGATCTGCCATCAATCTATGTACAAGAAGTTACTGCTGCATAATCTTAAAACAACAACACTGGCTAGGTCTCCCATCAAATCCTACTTACTCATAACTCTTTATTGCCTGTAATCATTATGTAAACCTGAAAACTGTCCAGCACTTTAAAACAGCAGAAAATATTTCTAAGCGAGTCAACTATGATCACAAAGAAAATCCCTTTTACTTACTATCCGATCCAACACTGCTGGTGTCTTACTATTCCTGCTGTGCCTCTAAACTGTGAAACACCCTATCACTACACTTAAAGCAAAATGAAAAACTGAAAGTTCTACAAAATCAAGTTAAACAGGACATAAATAAATCTTCTGCTCATCCTGAGGCTAATGCCTTAACTGTAAGTTTCAAAAACTGCTGTTTAATTAATTGCTTACTAGTTTACTCCATCCTACTACACTGTACGCAGTTTTCTGCCTCTTAATCTTTGCTCTGTTTCAGAATGCAAGTCTCTCTTAAATCATTTCTCCCTTCTGCAAGTTTTTCTAAATATTTATCAGCTGCTATATCTCTCTCTCATTTAAATATATCTGTCTTCAGAACTCTCTCTCCTTCCGCATCAGCTTGATCTCTGGCATCAATTCAAACAACCCAGCGTTATTATTCACGAATATTACTGCACTGTAATGTAAATTCTGATTATCCAATGTATGTCAGTGCAGGTTCATCATGATATTGAAAGATTTGCATTATGTTCATGTACTTTATGGAATGCTTTTGTTTAATCTTATGTCTCTCTTTGCACTGCAGCTGATATCCTATGTGACTTTTATTGATTGTATTAATGTATGTCATTGTATAATGTTTGTGAGAAGCTTTTTTTCCCCCTGGGACTCATAGACACAGTAGGTACAGCCTTATTTTGATGAACAGCAATGAGTTTATTTACAAAAAATATCCTAATCATGTTAACTATTTTTACATGAACTACGATATTGCTCTTTTGCTGTGAAGAAACTAGGATTAAGAATATCGTAAAGAAACATTGGAATGTTGTATCATATGGTAGAGATTTTACATCACACCTAGGTAAAATTCCAAAGTTTGGTTTTAAACAATAAGAACTAAAAATCTCAATTCAAAAGCTAAAACATTAAACGTTTTGACAAATTTCCTGGCAATGTCCATATATCTATGAGGGTACAACATTGTTGTTAGCCAAATCCTTCTACAAAGTTTGAGTGTTCTGGTTATTTTGATTGTAACACCAAAGGTGTGGCTTATCTTGCAATATGTATACATGTCAATTTTCTTTTATGTAGGTAACTAGGTAAATGTTTTGCATTCAAACATCTGTGAACATAATTGTGATACTAAAGATCAGAACATATTTAATGCACCAATGAAATGAATTAGCACCTATTAATTTTTTAAAGCTTACATATTTTGTGATTAAGCAGGTTTCTCCTTTAGCTGCAGGTAGCAGTTGGCAGAGTAAACACAAGTATCATGAGCTAATTTGGCAACATTCTCTTGGTCTTAATGATAACTAATCTATTAACAGTGTTCTAAGGTTGCATTTTGACAAGTGAGAGATTTAATAATGTTTTAATGCTTGCTTTTTTATTTCTTGTTTTCCTTATTTTTTTCATATTTAGATATGTATATCAAATTATATCATCTTATTTAAATGCAATAGACCATGATCAGATCACATGATCAGCAAATGTTATATATGTGTAGTGCTACTGTTAGTAAGTTTATTTCTAAAGAAGTCTATTTTTATCTATATTTAACTTTTTATTAAATTCTTTTTGCTCAATTTCATGCTATGTCATGTCAGGCTTTTTATGAGTGTTTTGGCTTCTTTCTTTTTCTTTGCCATTATGGTGAAACTTGTTTTATTTTTTCTGTTATTTTTTTTTATCCTTAGTTAACTGGGTTGGTCCCCAAGAGCACTCCAGATGTGATGTTTGCTCTGAGGGTGTTGATGGAGAAGTATAGAGGTCAGAAGGAGTTGTACTGTGTCTTTGTTGACTTAGAGAAAGCATATGACAGGGTGCCTAGAGAGGAATTCAGGTATTGTATGACTGGCAGAGAAGTATGCAAGAGTGGTACAGGGTATTAGCCCTTTCTTATTTGCAATGGTGATGGACAGGTTGACAGACGAGATCAGACAGGAGTACCTGTGGACTGTAATGTTTGTGGATGACATTGTGATCTGTAGTGAGAGTAGGGAATGGGTTAAGGAGACCCTGGAGAGTTAGAGATATGCTCTAGAGAGGAGAGGAATGAAGGTGAGCAGGACTAAGACAGAATATATGTGTGTGAATGAGAGGGATGACAGAGGAATGGTGAAGATGCAGGAAGTATAGTTGGTGAAGGTGGATGAGTTTAAATGCTTGGGATCAACAGTTCAGAGTAATGTTAAGTGTGCAAGAGAGATGAAGAAGAGAGTGCAGGTACGGTGGAGTTGTTGGACAAGAGTGTCAGGAATGAATTGTGACAGACAGGTACTCATAAGAGTAAAAGGAAAGGTCTACAAGATGGTGGTGAGAACAGCTATGTTATATGGGTTGGAGCCTGTGGCACTGATGAAAAGACAGGAGTCAGAGCTCGAGTTAGCAGAGTTAAAGATGTTAAGATTGGCACTGGATGTGACGAGGATGGACAGGATTAGAAATTAGTATATTAGAGGTTCAAGTCAGGCTGGAAGCTTTGGAGACAAAGCCAGAGAGGTGAGATTGCACTGGTTTGGACGTGCTGAGGAAGGATGCTGGGTATACTGGGAGAAGGATGCTAAGGATTGAGCTGCCAGGAAAGAGGAAAAGAGGAAGGCCTAAGATAAGGTTTATGCAGGTAGTTGGTGTGACAGAGCAAGATGCAGAGGACAGGAAGGAATCAAAACAGATGGTGAACTGTGGCAACCCCTAATAGGAGCAGCCAAAAGAAAAAAAAAAGTTACCTGGGTTGGTCCCACTAGGCTAGTGGCCTGTTTTCAGATAGTCCTGACATGGTATTTAAACGACTAGGTGAAATTTGGCCAGGGCATCTGGGAACATCCCTTTCTCTCTCTAGCTGCTAGATGGTGCTTTAGGGTTCCTATAGTAGAAAGGAAGAGGCCTAAGGGAAGCAGCAACATGGGGAAGGAGGAGAGAAATGCTATGGATAGTTTGGAGGTGGAAAGTGAAAATTTGGAGAATAATGTGTTTAATTTGGAGCTACAGAATAAAAACAAAGATTTCTGTGTGGTGGGCGTTACAAATGAAAAGCGTTTAGCTGTCTCCATGATGAAGGAAGTAAGTGAGCCTGCTGAAGTGGTGCAGATAACAGAACTGAAATCAGGAGGGGTTGCAGATGATGTTCTGTTAAAAATAGTGAAGCAGGCTGATTCAGATGACAGTTTAGCTATTTCATGGGGTGAGATGGCAGATACATTTTTCAAAATGCTGAGGATGATAATGTGGAAAAGGAACCTGGTGATGTGACAGCGGGGAATGCAGCAGTTAAAACATATGCAGCAGTGACAGAAAGTAAAAGACAAAAGCAGCGACAAAGTAGAAGGTGTCTGGTTCTGTGGCAGCAGATAATGCAGCAACTAAAACATATCCAGCAGTGACAGCGACAAAAAACTCTAAATAAAAGTGTTTTTAAAAAGAGCAATTGTGAGAAAATGGCACTGTAATACACAAATAATATGCAAAGTACAATTTGGTTACTGCTCTGGGTTTTAAAGCTCAAGAGATTCAGTCTTTTTTTCTTATTGGGACATAGACGTTTTATGGGTTACCATTTGAAATGGTGAAGAAATTTCTAGAACTGTGCAACTAATAGAATGACATTTATCTGTGGAACAATTATTTCTTTTGTGGTAGCAATTTAAATGTTTTAAAAATGTTACTTTGCAGTTTAGAACTAATGAACTGGAAGAAGATGATGGAGGGTCTGTGTGAAATTGTTGATAATATTGTGAAAGAGATAAGAGAAAATTTTGGAAAGGAGAGTGGAGGTTGGGAAATGCTTTGAACTGTAAAAAAAAAAAAAAAAAAACATGGCGAAACACTTGCCACAAGTTATTTTTGTGGCTGGTCATAGAGGGACATTAAGATATGCCGGCCAGCCTAAAATCATGATTCTTTTGTGAGACTTTTCTCATTAACTTAATGATTGTGACAAAGTACAATGTAACCACTGTGGGTAGAAATGACATATAGCAAGAAAGTGTGTGCTTTAACGATGGTTGTGTAAAAAATGGATACTTTTGGGTGGATTTTTAACAGCAAACAGTAAATAATGAAAAATAAGGAGAGGAAAGAAGACATAGACAGAGAAGGACAATAAGAGGCTGGGGAAGAGGATGAACTAGATGAAGAAGAAACTGTAAAATAATAAAAATATGGAAGTGAAAATGAGGAGAGAGAGAGAGAGTGCATGTGTGAAGAGAGGTCAGTAGAAGGGATAGATAGTGATCATTTTTGAAGTTCTAGCGCTGAAAAATCTGATTCTGAGGATCAAGGATTACTTGTTCATAAACCCAGGAAAAATAGTCATTGGGGAAAGTGTAAAAGAAAGCGCAAATTTAAAAATATGTTCTCTAAGCTTAAAAAGAACGAAAAGCAAAAATTTAGAGTAGTTTCAGTAAATGTGAGCATATTATTAAAACTTTAAGAAGGAGAGAGAGAAAATGAAATGGTGTGCTAAATGTGATGTGGATATTATTCTGTTAAATGATGCTAGATTCCTGACAAGTGAAGAAAGACTGCAAACAGAAAAATTGTTGGGTGGACATATAATATGGAACTTAGGAAGTGAACATTGTTTCGGAGTGGCTGTGTTGTATAGGGAAAAAAAACTATGAAAATATCAGCTGTAATGTTGGTAAGGATGGGATGATTAAATGTTATGGATATGAGGTGGAGAGTACATGTTTACATAATTCTAACATTATGTGCATATACAACTAACAAGAAAATAAATAATTAGTTTCATCATATATTAGATTATGTGGTGGTTGATATGAAAATTATAATTATAGGGAAGACTTTAACTGTGATTTAAGGGCAAAATGTGAAAGTGATGGAAGAAAGGGAGTATATTAAAACAGGAAAGGGAATACAAAGAATAAATCAGAAATTATGGGATGAAACTGGAGAGGGAAGTACTGCAGTTATGGAAGGATCATATAACCATGAAGGAGTTCTATAAAAACAGGTTTGAATGGCGGATTGAATTTTAAAAGAAGTGTTTTTTCCATGACAAGATAATGTAACAAAGGAAGAGAAAGTAAAGTATGTGAAAATGTATAGAAATGTATTAGAGAATTTAAAGAATAATACAACAATGCATTATGATATAGAAAATAAATACATAAAAGAAATTGAAAAAAAAATTAAGGCATTACTGTTTAGGCAGGGATATTATTTACAAGAAGAAAGGAGGATGTACCTGCATTTCATAGATTCACAGATGTGTACCAGGCTAATAGCCTTGGGGCCTTTACAAGCCAAGCCATAGGATTACCCTGGCATCGTGCCACCCAACCTTATTTCCCAGTGCCTCTGTTGAGTAGAGCCACAGGAGTTATCCCCAGGGTGAATTTTCTATTTCCCATCCACTCATCAAGATTTCTCTTGAAGAGGGCCAGTGAGGTGCTCTGTTTGACATGTATGGGAAGTCTATTCCACAGGATGGGGAGTCTCTGGGTTATGAACCTGTCCCTCTAGTGCATTCCGTTGATTGTGGTAATGAGGTTGAGATCTCTGGAACATGTGGTGTGGAGGGATTGGGATTTCTTTGGATGTAGCATTTATAACAGAGCTGGGTCAGACATGGCTTTGTAAGTCAAGCAGAGATTGCCTCTAAGTAAGCGATATGAGACAGAGAACAGTAGGAGTTTTCTGAGTCTGTCCATATAGGACAAGTGTTTAAGGCCTAGGATCCTCTTTATGAGGTAATTTTGCGGCCTCTCCAGTTGTTGCAGGTGTCTAGTGAGGTACATGCCAAATGGGGCATTGTACTCGATGATTGGCCTAATGAGGGAAGAGTAGAGGGAGACAATGACCTCTTTCTTCCTGGATGCAAAACCCTTAGTAATGAGATGTGCCACATAAAAGGACTTTCTGCTCACATTGGCAATGTGGTGATCAAAAGAGAGGTTGCTGTCAACCTGTGTTCCCAGATCTCTTATAACACCTTCTGTGTTCAGTGGACTACCATCAATATGGTAATTCATGGGAACCAGATTTTTCCCAAAGGGGATGACGACACATTTTTTCGCATTGAGCTTAAGGCCATGGTTCTGACACCAGTCATTGGTCTCAATGAGACCATTCTGTAGGATGTCATCATCATTTGGGGAGTTAATAATAGCTCCCAACTTGCAATTGTCTGTGAACTTTGTCAGCGAGAGTCCCTTCGTGTTGGTCTGAACTTAAGGAAAGTAGATACCAAACAGGAGAGGACCCAGGACCGAACCCTGTGGGACTCCACTCATGACTATTTGGCAGTCTGACTTGCAGTCAACTACTTTCACACTGTGGGTTCTATCTGTGAGCCAGTTTGCAACCCACCTAGTGATATAGGGGTTGATGCCTAGCGTAGTGAGTTTTTCTATGATTCCTGAGTGCAGAATGGTATCAAAGGCCTTGGCCAGATCAAGGTAGGCTGTATGAACTACATTGCCTTCATCCACAGCTCTGGTGACTGACTCAAAGAAGTCAACCAAGTTGAGCAGGCATGATCTACCCTTCACAAAACCAAACTGTGTGGGATCCAGAGCTTGGAGATTCCCTATATGCTTGTTTATTAGGTCCATGATGATGTGTTCCATAGCTTTGCATATCAGACTCATCAGGCTAATGAGGCAATAGTTCCCAGGGTCTGTAGTTGCTCCTCCTTTGTGGAGAGGGATGACTGTAGCCGTGTGCCATTCGGTAGGGACAAAGCCTGAGGTGAGGCTGTGATTAAACAGGGCACACAGGTGAGGTGCCAATTTACTCTGTAGTTCATGTAGAACACAGTCAGGGATATTGTCAGGTCCCATAGAAGCTGTATTCTTGGCCTCAGACAGTGCTGTTTTAACCTGTGCAGTAGTAGTACTGGGTGCCTGCAATCTACTGGTATTGTGATTGGTCCTTTGCGGGAGGAGAGGGGTAAAGTTGGCACTGAATCTGTCGGCCAGTATATTGGCAATATCTGTTGGTTCGGTATAGGAGGTACAATTGTGCAGTAGCTCAGATCAAATCTGGGTATTGCCATGGAGATTCTTTACATAACTATAGAAGGCCTTGTGGTTGTCTTTACTATCTGCTGCAATTCTGTTTTCATAGCTAGCTTTAGAGGATTTGATGAGGGATCTCAACGTTTTGTTGAGGCTGATAAGGGAATTTTTCCAGTCTTGGGATTTCACCTTATTCCACATCAGTTTCCTCCTTCTGTTGTAAAGTTTGTTTATGGCAGTGGACCACCAGATTGGCTTCCTTTTTTTGGAGGAGAGCGTCTTGGTTCTATTGGGTATGGCGAGATCCATGCATTTGTGTATGTGTTCGTACAGTGCATTGGTGTATGTTTCTGTGGTCATGCAACTATTCTCCATTTGCATGGGTGCCATGAAGTTAGCCACCTCTGTTTTTAGGAGCCCAAAGTTAGCTTTGGAAAATTTTTTCATGGTGGTTACTTTTGTGGGGGTGGGAGGGATGTGGATTTTCAAGGTGATTAGTTTGTGGTCGGATCTAACCAGGGTGGAGTTGACTACCGGTGTATAGCAATGGTCACCCATGTTAGTATTGACCAGGTCAAGAATGTTCCTACATCTAGTGGGGGTAAGAACAAGCTGGTCCAAGGCATTGGAATTAATGAATTCCAGGAAACGTTGGGCAAGTGTATTGGTACATGAGTAGTTTTCCCAGTTAATGGAGGGGTAGCTGATGTTGCCATGTATAAGCATATTAGGTTAGACCCTAATATTCCCCAGGGTGCTTAGGAATGTGGAGTGTGAGTCTTGGGACAGGTAGAGGACCTACAGCAGGCTATGACCTGATTCACTATCTTACCCAATGTTAGCTGCAACTGAAATTTGCATTGTGTTGGGCTACCAGTCTGGATCCTTTATGAATATGGAAAAACCACCACCTTCGGAGCTTCGGTCCAAGTTCTGGGGCTGAAAGGTGTGGAATGAGTTATAGCCTGGTAGCGCAGGGGTGCTTTCTGCTGCCTTGAACCAGGTCTCTGTGGGTAAAATGGTAAAGGAGGATATTAGTTTAATGAGTGAAATTAAAAAAAAATAAAAGAAGTAAAAAAGAACAAAACAGCAAATTGTATTCTAATGCAGTGTGCATGTATAAAAGTAAAAAGAAGGAAAATAAAAGGGAATGGAAAGTAAAAAAAAATCCAGAAGAAGTTAAGGAAGAATTTGAAAAAGAAATTACTATTAGTGAATTGGAAACTTCAATCCAATTCCAGGGTTTATGAACACGTAATCCTTGATCCTCAGAATCAGTATTTACAAAAGTAAATGTTGATTCAGTATCAGGCCCAGATGGTACAGAATATGGAAAGTACAAGAAATTAACAGACTGGCAAAGAGAGTATTTGTAAATGTACTGAAAGGATGGTTGAATGAATGGTTTGTTTCTGAAGAGTTATGTAGTGGGATAATAGGATTTATGTGGTGGAAAGATGAGAAGAATGAAATTAAAAAAATGGAGACCCATCACACTAAATAACACAGATTATAACATGTTTATGCGAATAATACAGAAAAGAAAGGAAGCATGAGAGATATCATGTAAGAAAGTATAAGTAGTTTAAAATGGAAGGGATGTCAAGAATTGCTACTGGTTGTAAGAGAAATTGTGAATGATACTATAAGTGAAAGGGAGGACGTGAAAGTTATAGCTGGTGATATTAGTAAGGCATACGATACAGCAGGACATGATGCTTTGTGGGATGTTATGGAGAAGTATGGAATAGGTAACAGAATTAGGAGAGTGTGTATGTCAGCATATGATAGTAATAGAGTGAGAGTGTTAGCAAATGGGTGGCTGAGAAATAAAAATATGCAAGTGTAGTATAAGGCAAAGATGTCCTGTGAGTGAGATATTGTTTGCATTTGTAATCAATGTGATAGTGACTGAAGCATCTTATAAAGTGAAATATGCTAGATATCTGATGCAAAAGGAGTAGTTCCACTCCAACAGCTGTAGTTGCTGATAACAAAATATGGATGAAGGAAGTGTTGATTTGTCTGTATGGATGTTCACAGGCAATGGGAATGAACTTGAGTAAAAATAAAAGTAGAGTTTTGGTGATGCAACAAAAATTGGGGTTGTGCATTTTTCTGTGAATGAATTGACTTTGCTAGGAATAAAATTTGGGGAAAATGATGTACTTATGATGCAAAGCGAGGGTTTGATAAAAGAATGGAAGAAACATGCCTTTTGTGGATGATATGCAGATTAGCATTCAGGAAAAAGGTTTATATGGTGAATTCTGTATTAATTGGAAAATAACACACATGTCAAATGTTTATATGAGACCAAAACAAAAAATGAAAAGCAAATTGTGCAATTGGTGTTTACTCTCATATGGAGCTCAAGATTGAACCCAGTGAAAAGAGATGTGTTAAATGTGAGTGAAGATGAAAGGGGAGTGGGGTTCGTAAATCCAGTAGTTTATTTATCTTCTTTAAACTTGTATAGAGTATTAAAGTAGGTAAAGGAACAGAATGAGAAATTAATAGTCAGAATATTGAGAATGTTTAAATATAACAACAAAAAGTTCTGGGAGATGATAATAATAAGAAAAAAGAAAGTGATTCCATCTTCATCAGTTTCTTCTTTAATCCTCTATTAAATTCTTGTGGCAGCTGTGTTGTCCAGTATCCATTCTGTGAATGGTGAGCAGCATGAACCGGGCAGATAGAAGATGCCAGAAGTTCAACAGATGTACAATCACTGAAGCCCAGGATAAAAAGTGTAGAGAATTATTAGAATCCCCCTTCGTTGACCACTAGCTCCTCTACCTCACACTTTAAAAACACTCTAAAATCACACCTAATGAATACCTGGTTATGTCCATGTATTACATAAAATATTAATGTTTCCTACCTTTCACTCCCTACTGAACAGGAAGGCTTTTCTATTAATTCACTGTAATACTTTACAGTACTAAAACTCTAGCAGTTAATCTAAGAGCTAGTAAGTATCTCATTTAACCATGCTCTCTCCTGAGATGTATTCTGTCTGTATTTATATTCCAGTTTGGAAATGTTAATAATGTTGTTTAAATGTATCTTGCTGTCTTAAAATTCCCACATGTAAATATATATTACTGTTTGTCACTGTGAGCTTGTTTTTAAATTTCTGTATAAAACATTTACTATTGTTAGTTATTGTGGAGTTTTCTCCCCGGGCCTCCGCCGTAAATGGACCTAGTCCAGTCAGACTTTCCCTGTAAACAAATGTAAAATAAAAATAAATAAATAAATAAATAAAATAAATAAAGAATATGGGAATTGATTTATTTGTAGTGATGAGGAACTGTAACTCTGAGTTAATGGGCTACATTCCTTTTCCACTGAGATTAAGGAGGGATAATGACAACTGAAAGAGCTATTTCCCACAATATGTGCCACCCAATTTTCATTTTATGTTTTACTCCATGAAACACAAAGAAAATTGAGATAGCATTGTTCATACTGAGTGACTATTAAGGTGTTGAAAAGTAATTATACAAATGCTGTTTTATCTATGACTACTTGTCAGTACCAGTATATTTTAAGATATAATCCTTTACACAACGGATTACAAGTAAAACTGGCCATTCGTTATTCAGGCATGAAACCAATGGAAAAACACTTTATCACTTATTTCATCAAAGGCTCAGACAAACTATTCCATATACATTAAAAGACTGTACTTTCAATGGTGATGAGTTAAAATTCTTCAGACATTGACATGCCAGGTAGCTGGTATGATAATGAAGTAAGGGTGCTATCTGCAACACTTATCTAAAATCTTGTTTCCAACTTATTTATTCTCTCTTTTTGTTTTACTTGACTAGAAAGATCAATATGGGTACAATCCACATGCTGTATAAGCTTCAGTAGAAAAGCTTCAGGGAGTAACTACTAATAACATTAATCTTAATAATGCAAATAATGAATAAGAAATGTACTTTATAAAACTTCCAAGAAGTGAGCAGAGCCAATGAAGGAAGCATGATAACATAAGGCATTTTGCAAATCAACACTGTTGAACATATAATACATAATGTACAGTTAATAATCATTGATAAATAATACAAAGACGAGAGCAACATTCAAACTAGAGGCTGCATTATTAAAGAATGTGGGACAGACAGCATAAAAATAAAGGAAAGCATCTGAAATGCAATTGGCATCCATAAACCTAACCTTATAAAATATTTACAACTGAGAATAAAGTGCACACACACACACACACACACAGATTAAGCAGAGATCACAGAAAGAGATTCCTAAGGTATGAAAACACTGAAAAACCAAGGAGAGACATGGATACGAGGAAGTAGACAAGATGGGCACTAAGTGTATGAGATGGGAGAGAAAGAAAAGAGAATAAAGACACAGACATGAAGGAGAGAGTAGAAAAATGAGAGGAACAAAGGGCAGAAGGGCCTAAACTGACAGTAGTACTACTTAGTTTAGTTTAGAAGGTGCTATATATACAACATGTAATGCAGCAGCTGCAAGACCATTTGGCAACTACATGTGACATGATGGCTTTACTGAAAGTAGATGCAGTAGGAGCTTGTCTGTTTCCAACAAGAAGGTTACTTCACAGTTTTGATAAAAGGAATGAGAAAGCAGAGTCCTTGCTCCTGGACCAAATGTTCTCAGAATGTCAGAGGGATAATCCTTTTTGTAAAAATCTGCTGAATGCAGACCATGAGGAAAAGCAGATAAGTGTAAGGCTAAATTTTATTTGTGTCCAAGAAGGCCAGATACAAACTTTTTTTTAAACACCTTTATTGAATTATCACTTGTGATATAGGCACATTTACATAAATGTATTCAAACTGTATTAACAAGTTAAAATTAACAAACACTATGGTTCACATATATTGCTATATATCAAATAACCTAAGCAACATTACAAAAATTATTCAGTTTCTGTTCCTTATTTTAAACAAGAAACATCTTTATTAAACTTGCACTTATGACATAAGCAATCATACATTTATATAAATGAAAATAAACCACACCGACACAATCCTAATTGCAATAATTTTACATCACAAACCATACTGACACACTCCCAGTTGCAAACATTATACATCACTTATAATCAAACCATACTGACACACTCCCAGATGCAAACATTATACATCACTTATAATCTACCAATCATTTTCAAACATTACATAAAAGTCTTGCTGTCTTTTAAACCTCATTCCTCCTCTATATGTATTGTTCCCACAATTCACATTTTTTCCTATGTAGTTTCATCCTATCTTTTTCTACAGATCTCAATTCAAGTTGTTTTATCTCTGTTACTATATTCACTACTTCTAATATAGTTGGTTTAGACTTTGATTTCCATTTTCTGGTAATTGCTTTTTTGGCAGCCACCAGAATTAGACACAGCAAAGTCTTACCATTTCTAGGCAATTCTGATTCTGTATCATAGCTCAGAAAAATCATCTCCCTCATCAGACCAATCTTGCCAACCAGCATCTCCAGCAGTGCATCCCACAGGGAATCCTTAAAGTCTGACAACTCACTGCACTCCCAGAAAATATTAAAGAAAAAGAAGAAGAGCTGCTGGGCAAAGTTCAGTTTAGTCAAAAACTAATTATGTATGTAGAAAAATACAAAACATGACCGCCAGGCTGAATATAGTGAACTCTGTTTTAATATAATACACAAAAATCACACAGTTAAGTACTTTCATGGGGTTACCTTCTTCTTCAGGCCTTCTAAAACAAATTAAAAAAGCACATTTAAATCCCTAATATTTAACCAATGAATGACATCCATTAAAACCCCATGTTAATTACGTAATCCAACCTCTATAAGTTGTATAAAAGATGAATAACATGAATCAGTTCTACAACAGTCTTCCAAACTATCTAAAAAATGAATCTGTTTAACAAGCATATAAAGTATACATTGAAATCACAACTGTGTATGTATATATGTATATATGGCTTACTATCAGATGTTCGAATCGAACTACGTCGACTGCACTTTTGTCGAACACGGAAATTCGAAAACGGTAATGTCGACAACCAAAAGCCAACCTAGGAACGGATTTTAACATGGGTCGAGATAGGGGAGAGGTTTGTAGTTCGGCAATAATAGTAAACACCTATCTCGACCCATGTTAAAACCATTCCTAGGTTGATTTTTGTTTGTCGACATTACCGTTTTCGAATTTCTGTGTTCGACAAAAGTGCAGTCGATGGAGTTTGATTCGAATATCTGATAGTAAACTGTATATATATATACATATATATATATATATATGTATATCTAAATATATATGTATATATATATATTTATATGTATGTATATATATATATATATATATATATATATATATATATATTTATATGCATGTATATATATATATATATATATATATATATATACACACACACACATATATATATTATATATATTTATATAAACCATGAAAAATTAATCATGAGTGCATCTAAATCAAGCACCCAAACCTTTGATGGTTCTCATGAATGTTTACATTAAACAACAAACTTGACATGCCGTTGGTCCAATCCATCCTATAGGCTGACTGGTAATAGAAGTTCTGCACAGTTTCATGTCTTTTGCAAGGGCATATGACTCCATCGAAATTCTTATGAGTATTGGTCATCAGACAACTGGTTTGATGTACCATTAGGTTCAGTTCATTTAATGAACTATCCAATCAAAAATAGCACAGAACAATCATATGTATTTTAAGGAATAGTCTGGACATTGTTAATGCTTCCATCTAAAACAAAAGATAGTGGCAGGAGCTTCTTCAATTCTTGGAAATAATGCCTAGTTGCCCATTGGCCTCACCTTAGGTACTTCCAAAAAAAAAAATTGATTTTCTAAAGTTTTAATTCCTAAAGTTTTTTTGTACATAACATATACCTGTGTATGACGCACACTTTAAATGTAGCCAATAAACATAGGCATCAAATTCCTGACCTCTGTATGAGTATATATACATGTAATATCAGAAATGCTGTATACATACGTTCAAATCTTAGGATACATATAAAATCAGAGCATTAACTAATACAGTAATAAAACAAAAGCCTTACATGACATGCATATGTAAACACCAATCCTACCTATCTCATAGGTTAACCTATCAGGAAAGTGAATGAAAATACTCAGTTTTTGGGCTTATGAATAATTAATATAATGACGATCATGAAGATATTTTCATTTTTACGAGCTCCAAGGTAATTTTCCTAGCAACTTGTAAAATTTGGAATAAATATTTAATACACTCATATGGACTTTTACATCCCTTAAGGTATCGTATTCAAAAATGTTTTCAAGACTTAAATGTACACTGTTAACAAATTAGTATTTCTTAAAGACATTAGAGTCTATCTACAAACACATCTGCATGGATATTATAAATATTGAAAGACTAACACTGTATGTCATTGGTCAATTTAGTCACATAGACTAACATAACATAGTGCCTAAGTACTAGAAGAATGTAGTCAATAATTAAAGGATCTCATCTGCTCCTTGGACTAACCTATAATTGACTCACAAAATGTTAAAACCATAAAATATATAGGACATGTACTTTCAACGGTCCCCTAAAAATAACCAAGAGAGAGTGTCTTAGAAAATATCTACATGTGTCACAACCCAATCATATGTGCAGAATATGTAATCATACCCAATGGGTGAACTTTAGCATTAATTTATTATTTCTATCTAACAGAAAATGCTTGAAAGCAAGCAAGTTTGCTCTTAGACACTCAATGTCATAAATTATCTTTGGTTTAGTAAAAAAACAGCTTCAAGCATATTATAAATTACATGTCCGTGAATAAAAAATAAAACATAATACTTTATCTGACTTGATATAAACCTAAATGTTTCTTCCACTGTACTTGTCCTTTAATTCAGGAACATTAACTAGCTAATATTCCAATATGAACCAAGTTGACAATCAAATATGTATTATGGAATAATTCTAAAAATGGTTAATAGAAAATTCTGTATTTGAATATTTATATATTATTAAACTGCATGAAGACCTGCTTTCCAACATAAGCAATCAGTGTGGAAGTGGGCAGGATTTCAAAATTGGTTTTAACAAAGTATGTTTGTTCAAGCCAGGGTGTCTATCAGCTCTAAATTGTATAATCCAGTGTAATTCTTCCCTCTCAGTTAAGTTCTTCATGTCCCCACCTCTAATGCTTTCGCCAAATAATGCCAGTACTAGAAATCTAAATAAGTGCCCACTGCCAAACTCAGTAATGTTTCACCAGTGCATTTGTTGTCTTCTAATTCCTATAATCTCTTTGTTCAGTATCCAGTCTTTAAACATTTGATTAGTTTTTCCTATGTAGAATGCTTCACAGCTATCACATTTGGTGTAATATACTAAATTCTTACATGTGCAGTCTGTGTAAAAGTCAAATTAAATCCTTTCACCAAAAAATGGATGCAATAGGTACAGACAAGTCTGAATATACTGACATGCATTACACGATCGACATGCAAATGCCCTTATACAATCTAAGAGTTGGTGAGGATGATTAATATTTTGCCAACAGCATAACTGGCATTTCAGAGATATGTTATTTCATACGGCAAATATTAGTGCATCTCCCAAGACCTTCGTAAGATCTTCGCTTGCCATCAGAAGAGGCCAATTCTTTTTAATGATGTTACATACTACTTCAATGTCATTTGAAAGTGTTAGCAAGATCCTATTTCCTTCAAACCTGTGTTTTGCAGTAACATTAACATCCCCTTCAGACTCTGAACTAACTCTATTTGAGAAGTAGGGTCTCCCTCTAGTTATTTGTTACAGATAATACTTCTTTAATACATTTGCAAACAAAAGCTAAGAAAAAACAATCTCTTGCACCAAAGTCCTCTGCACGTAGCAAAATCCAAGAATATCCAAAAACAGGCAAACAGAGAACAACCACATTGAGTAAAATACCATAAAACTTTATTTTCACAGATGAGCGCTTTCAGGCCATACGCCCTTCATCAGATAACACACAGTATAAAACCTCACATATTTAAAATGAGTATCAACCTATCACATTTCTATAAATTGCCGTCCTTTTCTTCAGGATGGGTTTTAAAGGTATATAACCATTAATACCAGGAGACCTATCTGCTCCTAATCTCACTATCCATCTGGTTTCAGCACATTCTGTTTCATTAACCAAATTGCCCCCCCCCCCTGGTGTTTGGAATCACAACCTGCATCACCATAAATAAAAATGAATGTGAAGGATTATCCTTTATATGTAATGCCAAAGCATTCCGCTCATTACCAAGTCTAATATCTGACAAATGTTTATAAATCCTGGTCTTAAACATATTGTTGGTTTTTCCCACATAATATGTGTCACATCCTTGACATACAGCTATATCTACCAAGTTCTTGGTTTTACAATCAGCAAATCCTTTGAAAACATACTGTTTATTAGTCCTGGGGTGTACAAACACTTGAGATTGCAAAATAAAATGACAAGCTTTACATTGATAACATGGGAAGGTACCTTTACTGTTAATCCTAATGCTTCTCTTATTACTGGGTTCCTTACATAACATATCCTTGAAGTTGGAGCGATTATTACTGGGTTCCTTATATAACATATCATAGAAGTTGGAGCGAGATCTTAAGGATTTCTCTCTAAGTAATATTTTCAGTTGGCCTAGGAGCAGAACGGACACTGCTGTGAGGCGCATGGACACCACCAATAGGGAGCCGGCTCCAAACCAGCAGATGGAGGAGAGGATGGCCCTCAAAGAAAATATCACCAATAGTAATCAGAGTACGCCTGTTCTACTTCCTGGTTCCACAGCTAATTCCTCGCATGCAGTAACAACAACGCGTATGCCTCACAATACGGAGGAAATACGACAAGGACATACTGTCAACAATGATTCCAGTAACATTGGATTAATGCAGGGAGCTAGACCAAAGAATGGTTCTACTGTATACAGCAGAACTTTTTCAATGCTGCCAGCACCAGTACGCAAGAAGAATGTGCGCAGATGGAGTGCGTCGCAGACCAACGAACACAAGAGACGAAAGATTTCGGAATGACTAGGAGGGATAGTGATATTGTTGTTAACATTTCAGATATTATTCTGGAAGACATGAAATTGGAAGTACTTAACAAGGGACTGACGTTTATATCGGAGGCTCTAGCAGAGCACAGTCAGGTGATTTTAGATATTTTAAGTTTCGCAAGAAATGTGATGTTAAAACAGATGTATCAGGATACTAGAAATGTCGTTGGTAATGCAAATAAGAATGTTAGTAATGCTTTAAAACTTAAACATCCTAGTACTTTTATGCCACTTTTCAATCCAGCATTAAATGTTTTTATTAGAATGTGTGAACAAGAATTTGAAGAGTATTTTAATACATTTAGGAAGAAAAAGTTTTACAATTTAACTCTTGAACAGAAGAAAGCATTACAAGAATTAACACAAAATGACAACATCATTGTGAAACCAGCAGATAAGGGGGGGCAATTGTTATGAATAAATCAATGTATTGCTCCAAATTAAATATGATACTTAGTGATGTGCATACTTTTACTAGGATGAGTCCTATTATGGCTAATAACCATATAGAAAAAGTACATAGCACTATTAGGAACATGCATTCAGCAGGTTTTATTAATGAGGATCTTAGTGATTTTTTGTTCATACAAAATCCGGTCACACCGATGTTTAAAGCCCTTCATAAGATTAATAAGGATGCTAAAGACCCACCCCTGAGACCCATTGTGTCAGGCAGGGGTTGGGTCACAGAGCACATATCCATCTGGGTGGAGACTACACTTAGACCCATATTAGAGGATGTTCCAAGGATTTTAAGGGACACAGCACATTTTTTGGGTTCTGTTTCAGAGTATTTATCAACAAGTAATGAGACAAGGTCAATGTTTGTGACATTGGATGTTAACAATTTGTTTACTGTTATTGATAATACTTATGGAATTCATGCTATAGAACAGTTACTATGCTGCAAAACACAGTTTAATAATGATGAAGTTCAATGTGTGTGTAAATTATTGCAAGTAGTTTTGGAAAATAACGTGTTTTATTGTCAAGGCACGTATTATAGACAAAAACAGGGTGTTGCCATGGGCACACCCTGTGCCAATTCATACGCCAACCTGGTATTGGCGCATTGGGAAGATCAGGTTATATTTAATTCTACACATGCATGGACACAATATTTACGTTTTTATGTACGTTTTGTAGATGACGTTTTTTTCATATGGGATGGAGACATACAGTAGTTAGAAATGTTTGTTCAATATTTAGAAGATAATTCTGCATTTTTTAGGTTTACTACTCATTATTCCACTATCACTATAGATTTTTTAGATGTTAGAATGGAAAGGGATATGACGGGGAGGGATACCATCTCACTGTTTAGGAAAGAGTGTTGGCATAACAATTTACTTCATTATGACAGCATGCATCCACGACACACTTTTGACAACATAGTCAAAGGACAAGTGTGTAGGATTTCCAGGATATGCAGTGAGGATAACAAATTTAATGAGGAAGTGGAAAGCTTCCAACATAATTTAGTAGGAAGAGGTTATAAATTTGACAAGGTAAGTTCCCTAATAGAACTCGTGAAAAATGAGAAGCAACTAAGAACAATATCCAAACACACCCGTGGAGACAAAGGCATCAGCCCGTTACCATTCAGACCAATTGTCTCAGGTGCAGGTGGGGTAACGGAACCTATTTCTAAATTTATAGATTTTGTCACTAAACAGTACACCCTGGCCATGACCCATGTGATAAAAGACTCATGGGAGTTTCTCAGACTTTTTCCAAAAGAAAAATGCCTCACCTCTTCATTAATGATCACTGTGGATATTAAGGAGTTATTTCCGAGTATACCCCATAGTGTTGGTGTTGAATGGTTTACTGATTTTCTCAAACATGAAACCAGGCTAAGTAGCAATATCATTAACTTAACTTCTGAGTTGTTAAATATTGTTCTTAACAACAGTTATGTGTTTTTAACGGGAATTGTTTAAACAAACCAAGGGAGTGGCCATGGGTGCTTCCTGCGCCACCGTATATGCCAATGCGGTATTACATAGATGGGAGCAGGTGCACATTTTCCAGTCCCCTTGGGCACAGTACATCACTTTTTATTGCCGTTACCTGGATGATATTTGTATCATCTGGGACGGCACTAGAGATCAAGTAATAGGTTTTCTGGAATATATCAATTCTTCCACTGATTTCCTTACATTTACTCATGAAATCAGTGAGAATGAGCTTCATTATTTAGATGTAGCAATCCTTAGAGATGCACAATCAATGGAATTATACTCCAAGGTTTATAGAAAACCTTCATTTTCCAATTCTCTGCTACATTTCAACAGCCAACACCCATTCCAACAAAAGAAAGGAATAGTTAAAGGTCTGTTTATTAGGGCATCTAGTATGTGTAGCAGATTGCCTGATTTCATTGCTGAAGCTAACAACCTTAGGGTGATGTTTACAGAGAGAGGTTATCCGGATTATTTGGTGAATAACCTTATCCATGAGATTCTTAGTAAAAGGGACTCGTTATATACACCATTGTTTGGGAACAATGATGTTGGTATCCCCATCCCAAGGCCCTCCAGCACACAAGCACAGGATAATTCTAGCTATTTTATTTATACTTTTTCTGAGAATTCAAGGGAGATAGAGAACACAATCAATAAGTTTTGGTTTGTGTTACAAACCAATGATGAATTTAAAAACTTGATTCCAAAGAGACCAGCTTTTGTTAGAAAAAGAGGTCGTAATTTAAAAGAGGTGTTTGAGCAAAGACATATCACTACTTATATGACAACTCAACAAAGGAATGGCACCTTTAAATGCGGCATGTGCAAACAGTGCCCTTTTATTATCAATAGTAACCATCTATATATTAAAGCACGTAAAACAAACTTGAAACCACACGGTCACTACACTTGTAACACGAAAGGTGTGGTATACATTGGGTATTGCTTGACCTGTGGCGCTTTTTATATAGGAAAAACTGAAAGGGAATTTAGGAAGCGCATATATGAGCATATCTATGATATAGGTAAAATGAAAGATAGTAACGCATTCTATAAACATTCCCTTGGTTGCCCTAATTTCAAACTTGCTTTTATGGTGCTTGAACAAGTTCATCCAAGTAGTAGGGGTGGAGACTGGGAATCCACCCTGGAATTTAAGGAATTAATCTGGCAGCTTAGGCTTGATGCTAGCAGTATACCTGGCATGAATGAGACGCTAAGCATAGGGCCAGTTCTCAAACTTAGAAGAGACAGATTATAGCTTATAACACACACAATTTTTTAATATAGGTTGACATTTTATACAACAAATTCAGTAGCTGACAGTTTGGTTGTTTGGTGTACAGACAACATTTCGTTGTCTATTACAGTTTTTATGCTATACTGTAGGCTTAAATGTTGTTTTTAAAAGTTTTAAATGTAATGTTTTAAGAAAATGTGTCATTGTACAGTATATGTTTAATATATTTGTATATGAAATCAATTTTGGTTTACACAAACATTTACATCCCAATAGACTTTTAGTAACAAGCTAAAAGGAAATGGTATATGTCTTTAAATTATTCTCTACTAGCTTGTTTTGTTTAATTAACAATCAATTTAAGCATGTGATTCAGGTATATAGGTAGTGCTTTCACAGTTTGTTTTTACTCTGACTTGATAAAGCCTGGAATTGTCCAGGCGAAAGCGCTTGTCTCCACTGTGTTTTTTCTCTGTGCTAAAGGATTCATTTGGGAATTAAACCTGCTTTTACCATCTTTTTGCAGCAGTTGAATTATTGTCTCCACGGGTGTGTTTGGATATTGTTCTAAGTTCCCTAATAGATCATAGTAAAATTAAGAGGAACAATACAGCTAAACCCTGGATGAATAGAAGGATGCATGATATGGTAAGGAAGAATAGAGCACCTATTAAAGGTGACGTGGGTAACATTTGTGACATCATTAAACAACACTGGCAAATATTGTATACTGACCCTGAACTTAAGACACAAATAGGGAATGCTCCGAAATTTATTTTTAGGAGGAATAAGAACCTAAAGGATATGTTATGTAAGGAACCCAGTAATAAGAGAAGCATTAGGATTAACAGTAAAGGTACCTTCCCATGTTATCAATGTAAAGCTTGTCATTTTATTTTGCAATCTCAAGTGTTTGTACACCCCAGGACTAATAAACAGTATGTTTTCAAAGGATATGCTGATTGTAAAACCAAGAACTTGGCATATATAGCTGTATGTCAAGGATGTGACACATATTATGTGGGAAAAAACAACAATATGTTTAAGACCAGGATTTATAAACATTTGTCAGATATTAGACTTGGTAATGAGCGTAATGCTTTGGCATTACATATAAAGGATAATCCTTCACATTCATTTTTATTTATGGTGATGCAGGTTGTGATTCCAAACACCAGAGGGGGCAATTTGGTTAATGAAACAGAATGTGCTGAAACCAGATGGATAGTGAGATTAGGAGCAGATAGGTCTCCTGGAATTAATGGTTATATACCTTTAAAACCCATCCTGAAGAAAAGGAGGGCAATTTATAGAAATGTGATAGGTTGATACTCATTTTAAATATGTGAGGTTTTATACTGTGTGCTATCTGATGAAGGGCATATGGCCTGAAAGCGCTCATCTGTGAAAATAAAGTTTTATGGTATTTTAATCGACGTGGTTGTTCTTTGTTTGCCTGTTTTTGGATATTCTTTAATACATTTATCTGTCTCTTGCTGAGAGTAGCCTCTTTCTATAAATTCACTAGCTAACTTATTAAATGCCTCCTCTAAAAGGATATCATCATTGTATACTCTCATAACTCTCATAAATTGAACTTTTAGGACATTCTTTGATAGATAACGTGGGTGCACCCTTGTCTTGTGTAAGAGATTATTTTTCTTACAGCTCTTCTTATAGATCCCTGTGTGTATGGAGCCCAGATCACTTTTTCTGATCAATACATCTAAAAATTCTGTCTATCCAAAAATTGGAAGGCAAACTGTAAAAAAGAGGTGGTAGTATGTAGGAAATCTATGAATAGAGAAAGTTTTTGTGGAGCACTGGTCCAAACAAAAAAGATGTCATCTACAAAGCATTTATAATGTCTAATGTGTTGTGTAAAGGGATTCTGTTTTAGAACTTTTGTTTGTTTCCCAATGTGCCAATACTAAATTTGCATAACTATTGGCACATGCTGTGCCCATTGCTACTCCGACCTTTTGCAGAAAAAACTCATTTCAAAAATAAAGGCATTATTCCCTAGAAAAAGCTCTAGGGGATGCAGATAAGCTCAATCTTAAGATGACCAAAATTAGTGTTGGTATGGAGAAATTCCTTTACCTCTCACATTATTTTTATCTCCTACTATTGTAATTTTATATATCCTACGAATACTCCATAACAAAAATCCTTCAATAATTTTTTCCTCATCCACTTTGTAGTTGTCTTGTTTTATTTCCATAAATGTATACATTTTAAACTTTTTTCACTCTGTAATTTAAAATCTAAGTATAATTGCCTTACTGTCAATTTTCATTGTAAAATTTTATCATGGTATTCTGTTGATTTCTACTAGCATTCTGTTATTTTTATTGTAAAACTGTTTTGGAGCTTTTCTCCCCGGGCCTCCACTAAAAATGGGCTCATTTTTGGCCCAATGGACTTTCCCGGTAAACAAACTGCAAATAAATAAATAAATAAAATCAATACTTGTACCATTGGGTATCATGGTTAAAAGTGAGGTGACATCTAAAGTAACAAAATATTATTCACTCGTGACATCTGAATTTTGATACCATTCAAATAGATCTGCCAATAAACTTTTATTGTCTTTTAACACAGAATTAACATTGTTTAACATAGGTCAAAAATACTTCTCCATGTCAATGGAGAGGGGTTCAGTGACCCAACCTCTACTTGATAGGGTGGGGCACATTGGTGGTATAGAGACATCTTTGTCGACTTCTGGTAGGCCATAAAGGGCAGGAACAACTGGGTTTCCACTGAAAAATAGTCAAACAGTTCTTGAGAAATTCTATTAGTCATTAAATGGTCGTACAAATAAAAACTGACCTTATCTATTAAACCTGTAACTTGATGTCTTCGTATCGATAGGTAGGTGGTATCATCATTAAGTAAACACCTCATTTGCTCAAGGTAGAACTGTCTGTCCATCATGATAATGCCACCACCTTTATCCGCTAGTCTAATCTCTAAATGTTTCTCTCTTAGTGCCTGTAATTGTCTAATGTACAAGTTGTGAAAGGATATTTTGTGCCTCCCTGACAAGGTTTGCCATATTTCATCTTCAAAGACATTAGTGAAAGCTCCAAGGAATGGATTATATCTGGAATAAAGGTGCTGGGTTTTTTGAAGACATTGGGAGATAAATTAGAGTCTGGAAACATTAATCTCAGTGAAATATTTCTGGCAAATATTCTCAGATCAACAAGAACATTAGTTAGATTTATTACATAATACTTATTTGATTGTCAACTTAGGTCATATTAGAATATCAGTTAGTTAATTTTCCTAATTTAATGGAGAAGTACATTGGAAGAAACATTTAGGTTTCTATGAAGTCAGATGAAGTATTACTTATTTTCTTATTCACGGAGATATAACATGTGGTTTTAATGGATGTCATTCATTGGTTAGTCATTAGGGATTTAAATGTGCATTTTTAATTTGTTTTTAAAAGGTCTGAGGAAGTCGGTAACCAGTGAAAGCATTTACTGTGTGATTTTTATTTATTTTATTAAAACAGCATTTGTTATACAGTAAACTCTCAGTTAACTGGAACTCAAGCAACTGGCACTCTCAAGCAACCAGCAAATAAAAAAAATGAAAGAAATACAGTGCAATTTTCATGTGTTGCATTTTCTGCTTTCTCCTGCAGAAACATACCTTACGTTTTAGAGTTTTAAAAAGGAAAATGGGAATAAATTCCTTCACTCCGCAATCTGAGAACAAGTCAAACCAAACAAATAGTATAGGATACAGTATTAGTCAGGCCTATTTTTAATAGTAACTCTCAAGCAACCAGAAACTGTAGTTATCTGGCATTTACCAATCCCCATGGATGCCAGTTAATTGAGAGTTTACTGTATTCAGCCAGGTGGTCGTGTTTGTTACTTTTCGACATAATCTCAGAAAATATTTTCCCAATTACCTCTTTCTTCCCCATCACACCTCCAATACTTGCTATCTACCTGAGGAAACATTCTCCAGAGACTACCTGGGGTGTAAAATCAAAATCTTACTCTAATCTGTAAACAATGGAGGCTTAGTGACTGGTAAAAGAGTGGAATATATAACAAAGGCTAGAAAATAAAAATCAATCTAACTTATTTATTTTATTTATTTGTCTTTGTTTATCGGGAAATTCTGATTAGGTATTACACATTTTCAGCAGAAGCTCAGGGAGAAAAACTCGATTTGCGTACATTGCATTATACTAAGTTCCAGTTAAACACATCTATTTACATTTATACACAAACAGTAGTTGTATTTAAACATTCTAAGATTTTACAGAGGTCGAAGTTACTAAAAAGAAAGCCCAAGTACAACTTAATGGATTGTACAGGCAGCACTTACGTATAAAAATTGTTTTGCCATTTCAGTGAGAGGTTGAGTGCATTCTGTTTGAGAGGAGCATTTGGAGAGTACTGAATGGTGAACACAAAGTCTCAACCTTGAGATGAGCATGTACAGAACCAGGATTGGTTAGGATGTTGTTTAAGCAGTGGTTTAAAACTATTGATTTTGTTAGGCAGTTTTATTTGTGTGGGAATAATATTCCAGAGTTGAGCAATGTACTGGGAGTAAAGCAAGTCTTCTGCAACATTATTTGACTTATTTGTAAGAAATAAGAATTTGTTAGTAGAGCGGAGTTCCTTTGCTCAACAGTAGGTCAGTAATAAGTTATGTAGTGCAGGGCATTTTTCTGGCTGATGAATCAGTTTGTGTGCTGTAGTTAGTTGTGAATATTTTAGATAGTCGTGTAGTTCAAGCCAGTATTTTGCTTTAAGGTATGGCAATGGTGGACCTATGAGTCCTATGAGGGAGACTGCTGGCAAATGTAGCAACTTTATTGTAGCAGGAGGCTCGTTTCTTTCTTTGAGTATTGTTTACGTCTGATAGGATAGGAGCAGCGTGTAAGAGAGTCAGCAATAAGAAGGTGATGACTACAGTTTGTCTTGCAGTACCTGTAAGGAATCCATTGATCCTGTAAAGGAAGCCTAGTTTCTGGTGAGTGGATTTAATAGTGTGCAGCATATGCTTGTCATATTTGAGATTGTCATCCATTATAACGGTTATAAGTTTACTGTGAGTTACAGTTTCAATGATAGTATTATTTGCTGACTTTATGGTAAAAATTTGCTTTGTTTTTAGCAACTTTTGAGGTAAAAAAGCATTAACTTAGTTTTCTTGGGATGAGTAGTAGGTTTGATTCTTTGAGACAAGTTTCTACAGAGGGGAAAGATTTTTGGGTAACTTCTTGCAGGTTGTTTATTGTTGAGTCTGCATATATTAATGTTGAGTCATTTGCATACTGAACTAAACTAGCATGCTGAGTGGAGGTGTGGAGGTCATTAATAAATATATTAAATAGGACAGGACCTAGGGTAGACTCCTGAAAGACTGAATAGGTTTGTTGCCATTTGACGGCTTGCTGCATTTCAGATAGGTAACTAAGAAACCACAACAAGGAGTATTGTGAAATTCCTACTGAGGAGAGTCGAACGAGCAGTTGCTGGTGAGAGACAGTATCAAATGCCTTTGACAAGTTTAAGAACATGGTGAACACAAGCAGACCATTGTGTCTATGTTGGTTTGTTATATTTTTAAAATGTAGTAGAGCAGTAGTGGTGCTGTGCTGGGGCCTAAAGCCATGTTGTGTTTCTGAGTGCAGGTTATTTGAGGTTAAGTGTTGCATCAGCTGCATATGGATACAATTCTCTAATATTTTGAAGAAGGGGGAGAAAAAACACTATTGGTCTATAGTTATTAAACTCTGCAGATGTGCCACCTTTGTGCAGCATTATGATGCAGGAATTTTTCCACAGTGAAGGGGTATATCTTTTTGCTATGGACCTATTAGTATGGACACAGGGAAGGCTATGACTTCTGCGGCCATTTTTAGATAGTCTGGTGATAGTTGGTCTACAGTTATGGCAGTAGTTTTTAGTTTAAGTATCAATTTCCTTATGAGCGAGGTACGTACTGGACTAAAACTGAAGAGCTGTGAGTGGTTTTGACTGGGCAGGGGTAGAGAGAAAGCAGCAGATGTATTATTGTCTGAGGGAGATAATATTGATTGTATAAAGTAGGAATTGAACTGTGTGGGACACAGTCTGTCGTATTGTTTGTTTTTGGGGAGGGAGTGTTGGTCTTCCTAGATTGGAATAGCTTATTTAGTAATGACCAAAAAAGATTTGGGTTGTTTTTATGTTTGTCTTGCAGGTTGGTTAGTATCTTTGCTCATCTTGTTTGACATCGAGTTTTGCCAGGTTTCTAAGATGTCTAAATTGCTGGAAGGCATTCTGAGTTCTATTTTTATACCAATTTTTCCAGGCTTTATCTGTTTTTGTCATTTTTTTTTCATTTGTCAGCCATGGTGCAGAGTTGGACTTTACTCTTTAATCACTTACTGGTGCTAGATTACTTAAGGTCTGTAAGAATATGTTATTAAAGTGTTCTTACAGCATTATCTAGTGGCACTATGCTAATTACATTCCAGTTATATTGGTTTTGAGTTTCGTTGAAAATATCTTTGCTGAAATTGGTTGTGTTTCATATTTAATTAAAGATAATATGTTCATCTAGGTTATGGTAAGTTCTAATAGCATTTGCTGGTATGTGGTCACTTACGCTATCTGACAGGCAGCCTATTTTTGTCAGAATCCATTATACTGTTAACTCTCTCCCTGAAGTTTTATTGACTCTAGTAGGGTTATTAATTGTCTAAAGTTGAACAAGTTTATGGATTGTCAGTTTATATGTAAATCTCCAGGTATTATAGTTTCATTGTTAATTTTTTGGGATATCCAATACAAGATGCTTTCAGCAGTATCAAAGTTATTCCCTGGTGGTATATAAATTGTTGTTAAATATATAGTTTTCCAATTGTTGATTTTAGTAGTGTTACTAGAAGTTCAGCATTGTTAAATGTGGATATTTCCTGTGGAAGTAAGGTAATGGTTAGGGAAGTTTTATAGACGATTGCTATACCACCTGCACACTTGTTTTGTCCATCATGCCAGAGTATATTGTATTGGGGGGGGGTATAATTATCCTTCATTTCTTTTTTTAAACAGGTTTCAGAGGCTATGACTACATCAGGAGTGTATATGGGAAGGTAGGCATGTATGTCCTGGATTTTATTGCACATACTTCTTAGGTTCATATTTAGTATGGTGAGTTTGGGTTCTTTTTTTGTACTAAATGACTGGTTTATTTTAGGGTTGGAAGTGATGGTTTTATGAACAGTGGGACCTGGGTTAGGGTGAATATCTCCAATAATTTTTTGAACTGATATTATATAGATGGAAGAGTGTCGCCAGTTATATTTGGGTCTTGGTTTGGTGTGTGATAGTAAATTTGGATACTTAGTTTTGAGATATTTATAGATAAATCAGATGTGGTTTGTTTGTAGAGAGAGCGTGTTATGTGGAAATATAGGCTGAGTAGATGTTGATATTCTTTGTGAGGCTTGGTTGAAGTCCTAAGAATTTGAAGGAGGTGGATTTTAATAACTGATGATAAAGGTTAGTAGAGTGAGGAAGAATAGCAAAATAATCTGAAATAGGGGCATTTTATTTAACTTGGGTTTTATCTTTGCTATAAATAAGGAATAACACATGTTAGGAGGGTACTGGGCTGGTTGTAGAGATATAATTTGACAGTTATAGTGGCAAGGATTAATACAGTTTGAGACAAGAGTCTTGGGTGGTAAAGAAGAGTGGGTACTACTATTGGGAGCAATTATATTGTTTTCTTCTGGAGGGAACGTATGGTATTGGTTTAAGGAATATGTGGGTGTTGCTGTGGAAGTATAAGTGCATTGGTAGGAAATGAGGGTAGGTTATGGAAGTGGAGTAGCGAGGGTAAATGGAGTGGGTTGAAAACTTGACAAAGAGACAGGGGAAAAAAACAGCCACAAATCTGCTGAGAGAGGTAAGTAAAAGGAACAAAGGAGTTTAAAAGGCCTATGAGCTAGTAGATGAAGTCTTGATCGAGTTGTTCTAGGACACAGTTTTAGTAGGAGAGTTAGTCCAATACCACCTTAACCTGACTAATGATGATAACAGTAAAAGGTTGCACTTGACTGTCTGAACAATTATAAATGTAAGGAGGTTTCTGTGGACTTCAAATAGAAAATCCGAAGAATCCCAACCCCCAAAGATCAGCAAAACAATGACAAAAAGTAATAAGCCAGAATGCAGTCGTGCAGCTTTGGAAAATTACTGGCTCAGAACTCAGTGGTTACACAAGAAGAAAAATAAACTTAAGGAAGGGAGACAGTTGACTGCTAAAAACAATGGATTGAGCACAGTTAAAGGAGAAAGTACCAATGGGACTGCTGTTGTCTAAGAATATGACATTATTATAGTGGACAATGTTCTTCGTTTTAAGCAGTCATAATATTTATAACTTACATAAAAATATAGCCCACAGGTGTTCAAACTGCAGACTTCACTGGTATATACTGTACATATCTATTTGCTTTCAGGGTCACTTTTATAGCAAAATAAAAACATACTAAAAAGACAGATTAGTGCACTGAGTCAGAGCTGAAAGTGATGCAATAACTGATATGGTGTAGAGTTTTTAACTGAGTCAAAAAAAGAAGATGCTGTTAAAAAAGGGATACATTAGTATGGCATATAAAATATTGCATGATAAATGACTCAATCAGAAGAGGTTATATATACACATACATACATACACACACACACACACACACACACACACACACACACACACACACACACACACACACAATGGAACAATGGGAAGGTAAATATATAGCACACATGTATAGGCTGATAGGTTATCCTTAGGTGGGCTGCTGCGTCTCCTTGGTCCTGAAGGTTGATTTATGTCTATCCGCATCTATTTCTACAGGTTGTACACCAGGGTTCCTGTCCATTCCCAACCTAAGAGGCCCTGTGGACATCTCAATATATCCAGTATCCTGAATAGGAGTGAACATCCTTAAAATAAAGACTGTCCTCCCAGTTATTTTTGGAAACTATTTCTACAGGTTGTACACCAGGGTTCCTGTCCATCCCCAACCTAAGAGGCCCTGTGGACATCTCAATATATCCAGTATCCTGAATAGGAGTGAACATCCTTAAAATAAAGACTGTCCTCCCAATTATTTTTGGAAACTATTTCTACAGGTTGTACACCAGGGTTCCTGTCCATCCCCAACCTAAGAGGCCCTGTGGACATCTCAATATATCCAGTATCCTGAATAGGAGTGAACATCCTTAAAATAAAGACTGTCCTCCCAGTTATTTTTGGAAACTATTTCTACAGGTTGTACACCAGGGTTCCTGTCCATCCCCAACCTAAGAGGCCCTGTGGACATCTCAATATATCCAGTATCCTGAATAGGAGTGAACATCCTTAAAATAAAGACTGTCCTCCCAGTTATTTTTGGAAACTATTTCTACAGGTTGTACACCAGGGTTCCTGTCCATCCCCAACCTAAGAGGCCCTGTGGACATCTCAATATATCCAGTATCCTGAATAGAAGTGAACATCCTTAAAATAAAGACTGTCCTCCCAGTTATTTTTGGAAACTATTTCTACAGGTTGTACACCAGGGTTCCTGTCCATCCCCAACCTAAGAGGCCCTGTGGACATCTCAATATATCCAGTATCCTGAATAGGAGTGAACATCCTTAAAATAAAGACTGTCCTCCCAGTTATTTTTGGAAACTATTTCTACAGGTTGTACACCAGGGTTCCTGTCCATCCCCAACCTAAGAGGCCCTGTGGACATCTCAATATATCCAGTATCCTGAATAGGAGTGAACATCCTTAAAATAAAGACTGTCCTCCCAGTTATTTTTGGAAACTATTTCTACAGGTTGTACACCAGGGTTCCTGTCCATCCCCAACCTAAGAGGCCCTGTGGACATCTCAATATATCCAGTATCCTGAATAGGAGTGAACATCCTTAAAATAAAGACTGTCCTCCCAGTTATTTTTGGAAACTATTTCTACAGGTTGTACACCAGGGTTCCTGTCCATCCCCAACCTAAGAGGCCCTGTGGACATCTCAATATATCCAGTATCCTGAATAGGAGTGAACATCCTTAAAATAAAGACTGTCCTCCCAGTTATTTTTGGAAAGTATGTCCTATTATTGTATTGATTAAATATTATTCACCAGGACATATTTTTTACCCCAGCCAGGTAAACCAGCAGCCCCACCCCCTATAGCTTTTGCCTTTTATCCTCTCTCCGTCCCTCCTCTGTTTGCCTTTATCCTTACTTAATCCTCCCTGTTTCCTGCTTTTTATACTTAGTAAACCTCCAGTGTATTTTGTCTGTTACTCTTTCCTTTTCCTGGCCACTAGGTGGCGCTCTTGTCACTTCAAATCCTACATTCATATTCATTAGTAAATCCTACTGCTCTTATTATTGATCCAACCTGATTTTTACCTTTCTAACCCACCTTTACCTTTACACCTGCTCCCTACCTCTTACCTGATTGTTTTCTGCAACTGGTCGTCTTGTTCGTAACACCAGCTTCTTTCTGCCCGCTTTACCTACACGCACTTGGTCTCCTCTCCCTTTCTGCCTATTTTTCTTTCTGTTTTATTTTATTCCACTTGCCTGTCCCTCCCCCAACATCTACTATACCTTCTTTCTCTATTTGCCCATCTCCTTAACCTTTCCTTAGTGTGCATACACTTTTACTTGCCCTCCCTTCCTCGCATCTTCTGTGCCCCCCTCCATCCAACTATCATCTCCTCTCTGTACTCACCTTCCCATATCACATCTACGTTGGCTACTACTCTAACATTGTTTCTCTCTCCTCCCTTCTATCCTCACCTTTCGGCTCTTACTCTAACACTGTTTTGTTTTCCCTCCCCTCTCCCATCCGCACCTCTTAATTTCTTGCTCCACGATCTTGCTACAGCTAGATTCTTCTGTACCTTCCTAGCCCCTTTCTCTCTACCTGTCCCCTCCCCCTCCTACTCCACTTCCGCTTCCATACTATAAATTTACCCATCCCTCAGCCGTTTCCTCCCTATAGGTTATCCTTAGGTGGGCTGCTGCGTCTCCTTGGTCCTGAAGGTTGATTTATGTCTATCCGCATGTGAGTACTGTGATTTAATGCAATGTTGTAGTGTTACCACGGTTGTTGTTGTTAGTTGTTATCATGGTTTTTGAATTTCCTTTACCATAATTATTGTGGAAGTAGCTGTTTATAACTTTGTGCTTCTGGACAACTTATGTGGAAGTAGCTGTTTATAACTTTGTGCTGCTGGACAACTAGTGAATACGCCAATGCGGAACACGTGGAACGCCATTCTCACACTGGGACTCTGAAGGCGGTTAATACCCCTTCTTCACTCCTTCCTGCATGGTCGCTCCATTAGAGGATTTATCTCCCTGGTCTTTATCTGATAATAGCGTTATTATCTGATTTATCTCCTTGTTGTTTATCTGATAATAGCGTTATTATCTGATGTTTGGCGACGCTTGTACCATTCCCCTTACCCCTTTAAACTAGTCAGTCAGCCATAACGGCTGCTTATTCCGTACGGGTCGCTGCTACCTTTTAACACTGTTGTATTATAAATGTTTATTAAAGACGCCCATTTGGCGCCTTCTTGCATTCAGTCAACTTTAACTCCACTGCTTTGAAGCTTTGTCCTCAAATGTTTTTGCACTAGTGAATTACAAGTATTTCAACTCAGTAATTGGGCAACTTAGAGTGACTGCATACTGTAGCGCTCTTTTTACCGCTAACAGAGCGCGGGACCTAAGGTGTGTCTTAAAGTGCCACCTGCACCTTTTTCCATAGCTTGCCTAGAAGCAGATTCCCTCGGCAGGCTTTTTTTATCCAATTTCCTTTGCTATTTCTTTGTTTGGCCCTGACCCCCTCCAATTACCCTAGGCAACCTTACTCTCCATGCTGCGACATTCTGGCAGTGCCCCCCCCTAGGCTAGACTCCACGTGGTCTCTTTACTGGAGTTCTAGCGCCCTGATATTTCCTGCCTACTACGGTAGTTTACTGGCGTACAGTTATCTATTAATTGTGTACTACACGTTCTCTTATTACTAAATGTGTAACTTCTATTGCTGGCATTGATGGATTTGTTATAATGCAGTTTTAGATCCTACTAGCTGAAGTATTTTTTACTGGCGTTCTTGTGCGCTAGGTCTGTAGTTACTCAGTGTGTACGCTATAGATAGGTATTGCTCTCTGCTGATTTTGTAACCAACCATTGAACGCTTGAGCTTTCTGATTACTAAGCTTTGTATGCGATGAATATGTACTGCTCTCTGCTGATTTTGTAACCACACAATAACAGTGCTGCATACCCGACCTTATTGAAGTATATAGGCCTGATACTGTTCTCCTAAATGTTTTTTATTATTACTTAGTTAACTACTGTTCCGTTTATTCCTTGTGGGCCCTTTGCATGTTTGTTACAAACTGTCTTTTATGTTATATATAGTGTTGCCCCTGGATATATCACTGTACTACCCTCGCTGCTGTTGATTTAAAAGGAATTATGCTAAGTATGATGTATTCTCACTGTTACTGAATTAACTATTCCTCTCTCCTCTGCTTGTTTTCTCTCTTCTCTCTACCTATAGCTATTTCTACAGGTTGTACACCAGGGTTCCTGTCCATCCCCAACCTAAGAGGCCCTGTGGACATCTCAATATATCCAGTATCCTGAATAGGAGTGAACATCCTTAAAATAAAGACTGTCCTCCCAGTTATTTTTGGAAAGTATGTCCTATTATTGTATTGATTAAATATTATTCACCAGGACATATTTTTTACCCCAGCCAGGTAAACCAGCAGCCCCCCCCTATAGCTTTTGCCTTTTATCCTCTCTCCGTCCCTCCTCTGTTTGCCTTTATCCTTACTTAATCCTCCCTGTTTCCTGCTTTTTATACTTAGTAAACCTCCAGTGTATTTTGTCTGTTACTCTTTCCTTTTCCTGGCCACTAGGTGGCGCTCTTGTCACTTCAAATCCTACATTCATATTCATTAGTAAATCCTACTGCTCTTATTATTGATCCAACCTGATTTTTACCTTTCTAACCCACCTTTACCTTTACACCTGCTCCCTACCTCTTACCTGATTGTTTTCTGCAACTGGTCGTCTTGTTCTTCCCCGCTCCGTTCGCTACGCTCACTCCGCTCCCCTCCCTACCCCCAATTCCCACCCACCCCCAGGGGTCCTACCTTTATACTTCCTTAGACACACCCCCAATTAACCAATAACCTATAACTTCTCTCCTACACATCTACCAATTAATTCCTCACTCCTTCAACCACACCCTCTCTTCAAACTGCCTCTCCTATTCCCTACAAACTTATAATCACTGACCTCATACTCTATAAAAACATGCCCTTAACCCTTAAATCACTCTTTCCTCTTCTTCTCCTTAACATCCTGCTTTACTACTACACCCTTACCTCTTATGAAAATCTCAAACTTTACCAAACTCATACTTCAGCCATACTTACTACTACTACACTTCCCCTACCCAAACAATCACATATTAATATACTAGCTACCTGTCCCTACCTCCCCCCTCTCTACCATAAAGCCCACCACTACAAATTCACAACCTCCAAAAGACTCATTCTAATACCATTCAAATACACAAAACCCCTGCAACCACCACAAACTCTTTTACTAATATATGGAGATATCCACCCCAACCCTGGCCCCAATACCCTCCAAAATCAAAGCCCTCCAAACCAAAATACCAACTATTCTAACCCACCCTTTTCCTCTGACTCCCTCTCTATTGCTCACCTTAATATTCGTAGCATTAACAACAAAGTCACTCAACTCCATGCCTTAATTGATTTCTACACCTTTGATATCCTCTGTCTCACAGAAACCTGGCTTAAACCCAGTACCAAAGACAATGAATTCACCCCCCCAGGCTATAGTACCTTAAGACAAGACCGTCCTAATAAAAAAGGTGGAGGAGTGGCCCTCCTGTTCAAATCCCAACTTCAGGTGGCATTAATTGACTCCTTCCCCCCCACACCAGGAAATGCTGAAATACTTTCCACCAAACTCCAAATCAACAAATCCAAAGCTATAAACATAATATGCGCCTACATCCCCCCAGGCAAGAACATCAATACCCTGGAAAATATCCTTAGCTGGATTTCTAGCACCTTCCCCCAGGAAACCATAATCTTAGGTGACTTTAATATTGACTGGAGCTCCTGCATATCCCCCAAACCCACCATACACCTTAACCTCTTTAACTTTCACCAAACCATTAACTCCCCTACTAGAATACATAAATCCACCCACAAACAAACCATCCTAGACTGGATACTGACCAACAACAATCCCTCTCCTATAAAACAGGAATACTCCTGACAATATCAGTGACCACCTCCTTACCTTTATCACCAAACAAAATGCAACAATCCTAAACAAACTACTTATCGAACTAAATACAACAAAACAGCATTCAATCTAACATCCTTTCAAAATGAACTCAAAGAATATAACTGGTCAACTCTAAAATACCTCCCAATAGAGGAAGCAGTAACCCATTTCAACAACACCTTCTTACAAATTCTAAACCAACATGCCCCATCCCGATTAGTCAGAATCAGATCCAAAGCAGCTCCTTGGCTCTCTGTTATAACTAAACAAACAATGAGAGCTAGAAATAAATCATGGTCGAAATGGAGATCCACTAAAAGCCATACTGACCATCAAACCTTCAAACATCTAAGAAACAAAACAAAGAAACTTGTCATCCTGGACAAAAAAAACTACAACTTTCAATACCAACAAAACCAAAACCAAAACCCAAAAAGATTCTGGTCAGGAATAAATAAACTACTCCACCCAGGCAACACCAAAACACCTACCCCAGCTAGCCTAGCACAAAACCAACCTAACATCATAGCCAACACCTTTAACAACTTCTTCTCTCAAACTGTAAACTCACTTGCAAGCACCATGACTCCACCCCCCTCCAAACTACCCCCATCCCTAACAGTACCCATACACTAAAACTGGAGACCGTCTCAACAACCTATATACAGAAACTAATTTCTAAACTAAAACCCTGCACCCCCTCTGCTGACAAACTTCCAGCTGAATACCTTCAGCTAGCTGCAAACGAAATAGCCTACCCAGTATCCATCCTAATAAACAGAACCATAACAGAATCCAAAATCCCATCCTGCTGGAAAATCTCCCATATTATTCCACTCCATAAAGGAGGAAACTCTAACGAACTATCCAATTTTAGACCTATTGCCCTTCTATCGCCTCTATCCAAAATAATGGAACGCTGTATTCACCATCAACTTCTAAATTATCTCTTAAATAACAACTTGCTTGTAGACTCTCAACATGGTTTTAGACCCTACCACAGCACTACTACTGCCCTTCTCTCCTTCTCTGACACTATAAATAAAAATCGAAATAGAAACCTGTTCTCATCTGCACTATTTCTGGACCTCTCAAAAGCTTTCGATATGGTCAACCATCAACTTCTCCTCGATACCTTAAAATCCCTATCACTGGATTCTCAAGCATTACAGTGGTTCAACTCTTATTTGACTAATAGAAAACAAGCTGTCCTTTGGGACAGCCATCTATCCACTCAACTCCCTGTTACTATTGGAGTCCCACAAGGATCTATCCTAGGCCCCCTACTTTTCTCCATTTTCATTAATAATCTGCCCAATTCCCTACCAACATCCACATGCATACAATATGCAGATGATTCCACACTCATCTGCTCTGCCTCTATCCCAGCAGAACTCCACTCCACTACCCAAGAAGTCTTTACTGCAGCAGAAAATTGGTTTCAACATATCTGTCTCCTCCTTAATCCCAAAAAAACCAAACTACTACTCTTTACCCCTACCTCTAAATCCACCCCTATCTCTTTTTCTATTACATCCTGTAATGGCACTGTCATCAAACCTGACAACTGCACTAAACTCCTAGGCGTCACCATAGATAACCAGCTAAATTTTGACTATCACATTGATTTAACTATCAAGAATGTCAATAAAAAGATTGGTGCCCTATACAGGCTAAAGCCCTATCTCACTACAACTTCCCGAGTAGCCCTTGCCCAAACCCACCTTATCTCTACACTAACTTACGCCTCCCCCTCCTTTGTCAACTTATCTAAAGCCAATCTTCAGAAACTGAATACTGCCTACCACAGTATAGCCAGATTTGCCACTGGCTCACCTTTCCAAACTCACCACTGTCTGAACTTAAAGAAACTCAACTGGCTTGAACTCCCGAACCTTATACTCCTACAACAACTAATCATCACTTTCAAAATTCTTCATTACCCCTCCAATATACCCATACTAAATAAACTTATCACACCTTATAAAAATCTCACGACACTCAGATCAGCAAACAAGCTACTAGTTACTACTTTGAAATCTCATAACAAATCAGGTGATTCCCTATTTGCAAACACTATCGGTTCTTACTGGAATAAACTTCCCACTGAACTGACCTCCCTAACCTCATGTCACCTTTTCAAAAAACAGATGAAAACCCACCTACTAATTCACTGGCTATGCCCCTGCTCCAATCCTGACTGAGCACAGTACTCATCATTACTCTCTCCAGTCTGCTACTTGTGTAATTCTTTCCACTCCCTTTCTTACCTAGACTAACATCCTCAGCCCCCTTCACTGGACCTTCACTCTTTTTCTCCAATCTTTTTGCCTACTTCACCTTCTAGCCATCCTCTCTCTTTTCTCTTTCCAGCCATACCTAGACCATCTTTTATCCTACTACCTTAGCATGTCATCTCTATCCTGTTTCCTCACTCTCCTTTTCAACTTGACATTCCTAACCTTTAACTATGTTATAATACTTATACCCAACAAAACTATATTCTATCCCCAATTTCTATCTATCTTTTTTCCCATTTTCCTACATCTTTAACTACCAATCTACCTGTTATACCTTCTAACTTGCTCTTTTAACACTGGATACCAACAGTTTCTTTCCCTCTGCAAACTACCTAATCTGTCATCAAGCCTACTGACCGATGATTAAATTTTTTAGCTTGACTAGTGATATCCTTTAACTCAACTTTGTACTTTTATGCCTGAGCTTATCTCCTTAGCCACATAATCTGAACTCTGTTTGTTACCTACTTAAATTAGTCCAGGCAAACTGTATTTTGTCTCTGTACACTCTTTTTAAAAATTGATTTTTTTAGTAATGTCTTTGAAATGTATTGTCTTATACTGATAGTGGAGCTTTTCTCCTCGGGCCTCTGCTGAAAATGGACATGTATCCAGCCAGACTAGCCCGGTTAACAAATGTAAAATAAAATAAAATAAAATAAAAATAAATAAAAATATGCAACAATGTCCAGTAGGTATAGAATGTCTGAAAGTATTTGCACAGGTATATTTATACCCCATGCAGACTTCAGAGAATTTTCCTTAAGTAGCTAGCAAATGCTGGAGGTGTGATGAGAAAGGCTGAAGTAATTGGGAATGTATTATTTGGAAATATAACATGTTGGCAGATTTTAAGCATTTCCTACCGAATACTTTGTCAGAAATGCTGTGGAGCAAACAGTTGTAACAAAGGGAATGATTCTTCTGAATGGCATAGACTTAGTAAAGCTTCACTAAGTTTAATGCTATTGGCTGAAAAAAATGAATTATTAAAATATGGAAATTAAAATATAAACCAACTGTAACTGAAGTAGTGAATGTTGTAAAGGAAATAAAAGGAATGAGAGTGGGATCTTTAGAAAAAGAAAGGAGCAAATTACACAAAAATAATGCAGAATCGAGTCCAGGATGAGGAATGAAATTTAAGGGAAGGCAGAAACTGAGCAACCTATGTAATGCTGGAATGAATGAAAATTGTTCAAATGTATACTGCATGAAAATAACAAAGAAAATTTTATTATGGGTTGTTTCTTTCCTATTACTGTATATGTATCTATATCACTTTAAAATGTCACGTTTTATAAAGACATTTAAAAAATATGTAAGTTTGGTCATAAAAGATTTTTCTGTAAATAGCTTTACAGATATTCATTTTTAGAAATTTCAGACTTTCACACTTTTACAAAATTGTCAAACATTAGTGGATTTTTATCAAGAAAAAAAAGATGGATCGATGTCAGCCTCGTACTTCCCAACTTCATAGCAGAAGCAAGACAATAGAAAGATCACATGCAGTCTGGACTCACCGTAATACACTTCCATGTCATTACGTAAGAGAGGAAAGGGCAAGGGGTTTAATACTGAGCCTTAGAAATCATCCAGATGTACTGGCAGAGGTGTGTGTGTGTGTGGCGGGGTATCATATTGCTATCTGACATATGCATTCTTCTTTTAGGCAGGTAAAAAACAACCGGATTTCATTTGGGACAAAACTGGACAGGCAGCTACATTTGAAACTAAAAGGTTGTGGGAGGGGTGAAGGAATAAGGACATAGGTAACATAGAATCTCTTGAACTAAGCCGCTTCATTTTGTCAAGGGCAGATCCTGCCCGTTTAGTCTGGCTGACTTCTTCAGAAAAATTATTGAATAGAAGAACAAGATAAATTCGGTACATATCACATATCTAAAACTCACAAAGGCATTTGACACCATCCCACACCGAGGTATTTTTGATAAACTCTCCCAGCTAAATGTTAATTCCAATGTAACTGACTGGATAGCAAACTAACTCCCAGAGAGAAGCCAGGAAATATGAGAAGGCAGCTTTACACCCTGCAAAAAAACTGTCAGTAGTGGTATATCCCAGGGTTCAGTTCCTGGTCACTCCTCTTTGGCATTTACTTCACAGAAATAAAAGCTAATGTTAAGGATTTATGGCTGGCTGAATAAGAAGACAGAAAACCGTACACTTACTTACATCATAAACTTTCCAGAGGATACCAAAATTCTCTAACAGGGCCTTTCCCAAACAAATGGGTGGCTTCATAAGCATGGACTAAAACTGAATGCAGAAAATGTATAATAATCTCCTTTGGTAAGCATGACTCACTCTGTAACTGTAACTTTGACAGCATATCCCTGAACTGATTGGGTAGTTAGGGACCTGGGAATCTATGTGAACAACAAACTGTACTTTGATCATCCTGTATTTACTACTGCAAGAAAGCTCTTTCTCATTCTATAGCTTATTAGAAAGGGTATGGTGTTTAGACCCAGGGATGTGATCATTCTACTGTACTCAACACTTATTAGGCTGATCGTCACGTACAATGGCCCCTTCAGTATGCACCTGTCCAAACCTTAATACATCTTGAATGACCACAATGATTTTCAACAAGAAAATCAATGGCCTGAATCATAAAAACTACATTGCCCATCTCAGGTTATCATAAATGCTACTGAGGAGTGATGTCTGACTCATGTACACAGCCTTAACAGACCCTATCCTGTCAGATTTAATCCATCGCCACAAGTCCAATGACGGCACAAATAGCTGCTAAAGTGATCTTAGGCTCTTCTACTACATAAACAGAACATGTTGGAGGAACAGATATGCTCCCTTCTTTGGAAATGTCTTCCTCTCCACATAAAGCAACGTACTTTCCTTCTCTACTCAAACTTATCTAGACATATCAATGGGAAATCACAAATTCACCCCTGGTTTAGCACCCTTGCCCCTTATGAACATGGGTGACATGTACATGTTCTGCTGCCTCTGGGTTACTTGTACTTAAATTGCAAGGGCTAAAAAATGAATGGGATCAATAACCTAGTAAGTACCTATGAATCTAAGTAGCAAAGTAGTTTAAAAACATTGTGATTCCTTTGTGTCACTGTCCTTCAACAGGCTGATGGACTAGACACTGACAACTTTAGCTAGCATTAGCTCATTATGTTGCCATTCATATCCATCAGTGAAAGCAGCATCTTTCCCCAGGCTGAGTCTAAAGCCACACCGAAAGACAACTAGTACATAACTGCTTTAAATGTACTGTAACAGTTAGGGATGGATATAGTTATCCAGCTGCTAAGAAACTGCAAAGCAAGCTATTTGGGTGAAACCTGAGAATAGTATTGACTATGCCAGCAAGATTAAAAGCAACAGTAACTGCTACCTTCTAAAGACTCAGGGATATGCCTTTCTTGGACATAAAAACTAAAAGGCTGTGGAGGGTGAGTGAGTAGGGTTGCCAGCTGCAAGCAGCCCTGGTTTAAGTTTCGTGAGGAGTCTCCATTTCATGGAATAGTAACAGGATAAAGTTCCACCAAGGTAACTTAGCTAATGATATTAGTATGCCAGTCAGATCTGAATGTGAAGGTAGCTGCCCTGAAGGGCTGCAATGTCAAAGTACATGATGAATTGTTTTATCAGTCTTTGAAGAGGATGAAGACTAGGAAGAAAGACTGGAGAGTGAGGTTCCCTGCGATTAAAGGACAGACTGACAGCAGCCAAGAATTCCTTATAGTGACTGACAGCCACTTTTAGGTAATTTAAAAATGATTCTTTTGCACAGGTTTACTGTGTTTATACTCCCTTTCTTTGCTTCCATTAAGCAGTATGTGGAAGAAGAAGATTATTTTCACAATATTCCCACCACAATTTAATTATGTGATACATTATACATCTTATAGTTGAAGTACTTGGCAACTGAAGGTAGAAGTCCATTTCTGACCATACAATGACAAACAGGTGTCATACTTTTTAAGGTTGGCATGAAAGATTTACTGAAATACTCCATCACAGAGTATAATGGTGGAGAGATACAGCAGTACACCTGTTTCTTTCAGTAGGTATAATGGTGTTTCTTGTGGATGCTGCTCTGTACCAAATGGCAAATGCTGGAATGCCAGCTGCTCTTATGCTTCCAGGAGTACATATAAGGACATGGTCCAAAGACTAACCCATATTAGACTTTTTGTCATTTCAGACAGATAGCCTGATTACCTGCACAAGGACAAACAGCTGAATTCTAAAGTGTGAGTGTTAATTGTTATACAGGTTCCACTCTATGCTTAAGTTTCTCAGTTGTGTTTATACTGGGGGTAGTCTACTATAGTGACTTTTGGTGAGTTACACGATTATTGATACAGTATGTTGCAAAAAATTTGCCTTGTTAACTTGAGCAAAACCAACTATTGGGTTCTGCTAAATTGTATAGGACAACTAAACAACACCCTGTTTGGTATGTACCTCTCCAAACATCTGGACCAACTGGAAAGGTCACAGAAATATGGTACCTCACATGGAGAAGCCATGGCCTCCAACACCTGTCCTATGTGAACAGGCTCAAATCACTACCACTCTACTCAGTATCATACAGATTGCTCAGGGGTGATCTGTGTCTCGCCTACAAGGCAATCTTGGTCCCTGCCCTACTAGAGATGCTCCATATCTGCAAGTCTAACTCCTCGCACATTACCTGCTCAAAAGGCCTGAATCTAATATGTGACATCAAAAAAACCTGCTGGAGAGACAGGTTTGTCTCCCAGATGGTGCCCTGTCTCTGGAATAAACTTCCCATACATATCAAACAGAGTACCTTGCCAACCCTCTTCAAGTGCAACCTTGATGAGTGGATGAGAAACCACAAATTTACCCCAGGGGTTCCACCTGTGTCCTTCACTGACAGGGGCTCCAGGTGTCTGAGGTATCTTTTTTGGAGATAAACTCTTGGCTAGGCTTGTAAGGGCCCCAGAGACATTAGCCTAGTAACCTCCTAGGATTCTATGATTTGGGTACCATGAAGTGCTGAACAGAGTTTTTAACAAAAGATGGCTACTTTACCTGCCAAACTTAGTAAGTTTGTTTTGCCTCCAGTCATTGTGTCCTGTTGGTAGGGTCCTAGACTAAAACATGTGAGGGCATATCCAAGTCTCAGTTATGGTAAGCAACTTAATGCAGATACTCCAAAATACTGATGTAAGTTATCTTAATTACATATCTGATAGGTGAGTTTGTGACTCATAAGTGGCAACATAGGATGAGAATACTTAGGGTCTGTTATGCTACACTGGGCTCAATTTTATATGGATGTCACCATATATAGCTTGGGAATGCTGCCAATGGATACAAAAAGTTTTATTTTTGTAGTGAAAGCAAATAACTTTCCCATTAGTGCACCTATAATACCAATTCTTCTACCATGTTTGGTAGTATGCATGTACTGTGAGGAACTATGTACTTTCACATAGCTGTAGTGAATGCAGGCCACAACTTCTTGAATTATTTCCAGATGAGATGGTGTCAACTTTTTTCTGCAGGGTCTAGAGACCTATTACAAATGATCTGTGAAAATCTATAATTGACATGTAGTTTAGTTGTCAGAGATGAGCAGTCACATATACTAAATGTATTATTTCACATTACTGCTACTATAATGTAGTGCTGGACTATGTGAGGGTAAAGCATGATAGGGTCCATCCATCCCTCCACAATACCTTTTTCCCATTTTTTGCATACAAAGTTGGGGTGTCATTTCAACAGTGGCAATCATCTAGAGCCATGGTTTACACCACCAAGTGGCTAGCCCTGCCAGCAAAGCATGACAGGGTATGATAGTATAAAAGATTAAGAAGAAAAATATACTTGAGCAGTTTTAGGAAGTCTATTACCTAGAAACATATTCATTATTTTCTGATTTAAGCATTTCAATGTGTCCCATCAACTGTAATAGAAAGTTAAAAATGATGCCTTTGGAATGAAGCAAATGGTTAAAAAAGCCTTACATAGACAGAGGAAGAATATTTTTTTTTATATTTTTGTATAGTTACTTCCTATAGAATAGTTGCTTACTTAACCAGAATATTTGACAATTTGTGATACAATTTTATAAAAAACTGAGCAGCAGTATTATTAAGTTTTCCTGAGATAATAGTTAGGGGGAATCACTTCATATTTCTTTCAAGGAACTTTACGTCACATATTCACAGTCACAACAGCCAGTAAATGATGGCTTGAATATGCAAATTCTTGTACAACCTGTACGAGCTACACAATTGACAAGCAAGTGTGGCAAGAAACAATTTTTTTGCAGAGATGGTAAGACTCCATCACTCCGCGTTCCCTTACTTTATTACTCTCCCTCAAAGATTGCCATATTTTGGAAAAAGAATAAACACTGACAGTCAGTGTAATGCCTGCATTGCTTTTTTTCCACATCCACCATCTGCAGACCATCTAATAAGCAAACATACAAAACTTGCTGTACTGAGGAGTGAGCAAGAAAACCTGAATGTAGCATGTCAGCTCAACTGAGAATCAAGCAAAGGTGTTCCAAGCAATATGATCTTAGCATAGCTATGGGCATAAAAACAATAACTAGAAGGCTAGAAGTTAGGCAGGTAAGAAGCAGATGGCATGGCTGGAAAACATAAGAATTGTGCCATGCTTTTGTGGAGCCATCAGTTTGACTTGCGGTATTAAGAGAGGGGTGATAAAGCACAAAGGAACTTCTGTTTATGAAAAAAAAGGCTCATGAACATGTTCTATAGTAAATGGTTTCAGGGAGTTAAATGAGATTGTTTTTTAATGTGATGCAGTGGAAGCTACAGTTTCTTTAGGCCTGTCCCACTAAAGGAGAACTTCATAACACTGGCACCAGGGGGTACATTTAAAGGAAAATTCTACTCAAAATCTGAAACAAAAACATGTTTTTAATCACATCCTATTTTTCTATGCACAGTGGTGCAGCGGTAACATTGTCGCCTCACACCAAGAGGTTTTCCCGATCAATTCTTGGCTGGAGTGCCTTCTGTGTGGAGTCTGCATGTCTTCCCCGCGGTCGAGTGGCATTCAAAAGACATGCGTGAATGGGTGTGCCTTCATTGAAGATTGGGAGTTGGGCTGGCACCTCGGCACCATAAAAATCGACTGACAATCATTAGCGGACCGGAGTTCCACTGTGGCGAACCCTAACCGGGAAAAGCCGAAAGAAAAACAACAACAACTAAAGTGTTGGTATTACTCTAAATGTATTATTTTGCAATTTATTATGCCCCTAAATGGTACCATGAAGACTTCCATGTGAAGTATTTTTTTATGTCTATCTTTATTGCTCTCACAATAAAATACGAACTGCCATAATACATTCTTTTCAACTTATTTGATTAAGAATTCTGGATAAAGTCAAAAATAATAGGGGACAAAGGACCAAAATCATGGGCAAGTTTTATATGTATATCAGTAGGTTTTGCATCAACATGCATTTTCAAATCAATGAAAATTATGAGACTTTTCCTCTCTGGCATTACTGACTATAATTCTCAGTGATTAAAACAACATTACAATAGACAGGAAAAATACTGAAACAAAATCAGAGACTTTCTGCAAAATCAGGGACAGATGAGAGGTATTCAAAATATGTTATAGCCTAGATGCAATAAATCTTGGTTACTTTCTAAATGTATTTATAACTGAAATGTCAATACTGGCTCCTCAGACAATCAGTGAGAGCCATAATAGTGTTTCTTTTTGAATAACTGTCTCTTATGTGTGCTAAATATGAGATACTAAGATGTCTTTTCTAAAAAATTTAAATTGTAGATCAGAAAAAATAGTTAACTTGAAGGATTTTGCAATGTCCTTAAAGCTGCAGTTTTTAGCAAGTTTACACAACAACTTTTACACTGACATCATAAGGTGCAAAACCTAATGGTTCTACACAGTCAATAGTGACTGATAGGCAACATTTAACAGGTATACAGTTTTCATGAGCAAACTAAAAGCATATTAGCCACTGAGAAGCTTGAGGACCCATACTCACATTAGACTTTATGGTTGACCATTTAGTTATCCAATCCCTTTTTGAAACTATGGATCAGTGGGCTGGGCTAATTTTAATTGAGCATAGGGGCTTATTCCACAGGTGTGAGGGTCTTTGAGATATACCATTGCCAAGTTTTAGGGTATCAGTCATATTAATATCTATTGAGACTGAGTGCTCTCTTGTGTTAATGCAATTCAAAGCAAAGGAGTTGAAATAGTAAGTAAGGTATTCTCAGGATTATATGGCTTGGAAAGGTAGTAAATGTTCAGCTCCATACAACAGTGATTTACTTTGAATATGATATGTGCTTATATCCTCTACCATTTCAAATTTCTGACATTAATTATGTAAATCCAAAATCCTAGACCAGAACAAGTCAAAATAGTTTCTAATTATAATTATTTCATGATATGTGGTACAGTGGCAACATTACTTTGAAGAAACAACCATAAGAACGCATTTCTTCTCTGTAAAACCACAACTATCAGTTTCCTAAGGAATTATATTGCTGTTGGCTTCTTACATCTCTATTGTATATTTCATCAAGAAATTTAGTGGTACATAGAGAGACATTGAAATATTAGCCATGCCAAGAATCCGAAGACACATACACTAAAGTTTATAAATTCTACTTGCTCTTGTAGTATGCAAACTTAGTTCATTTGTTATATATAATAAGACTTACATGATTTATATCTTCCAAAAACAGATGCTGAAAAATGTTTAAGTGAAAGGTAATGTCTTGATCCTTGTTGATCCTTAAAGATCCGTACAGTGAAATGTGCACTCTCTTCTAACCAGTCCCTGCTTAAGTCAATCAGGAATCATCTAGTAATGAAAGATTACCACTGGCAGGCATCTGCTGAACAGTTGGGCAGCTAGAAAATCCAAAGGTATGAGATCTTTCATCCCAAGCACAACAGAAAAAGACATGCTGCATTATGTGAGTGTTGGTGAGTCACAGTGTGTGTGTGTGTGTGTGTGTGTGTGTGTGTGCCCATCTGCATATGTTAAAGTTGGGGCTATGCACACATATGGTAGAACTTTAAATATTTTAATGTGAATTTGCATTCTCTTTTTATAACTTTTGTTTACTCCTTCCTCTACTATCTATGAAAATATGTTCTAAATATTCTTATAAAATGTAAGAAAATGTATGTAAAAGTGATACCACTAATGCAGAATAATATGTTTTTTAAATCTTAATAAGGATATATGCATCTTCTTCTGGCTTTTCCCGGTTAGGGGTCGCCACAGCGGATCACCCGTCTGCTCATGACTGGCAGTGGAGTTTTACAGTGTTGAGTTGCCAGCCCAGCACACAACCTTCCACAGAAGGCACACACACATGATGCACTCACACCTAGGGCCAATTTAGAGTGTCTAGTCAACCTACAGCATGTCTTTGGGATGTGGGAGGAAACCGGAGCTCCTGGAGGAAACCCACGTGATCACAGGGAGGACATGCAGACTCCGCACAGAAAGCACCCCAGCCAAGGATCGAACCAGAGAACCTCTTGCTGTGAGGCGGCAACGTTAACCACTGTATCACTGTGCAAGGATATATGCATCTTCTACTTCTTTCAAATGGATAAAATATAGAAGGATCTATGGAATCCCATATGGAATTACTGATACTAAAAGGATTTGTTTAGAAAACAAACACCTAGCAGTGGCCTTGGTTCTCTGAAAGTGACACGTGTAACATTTCCTTCACCTTTTGTACTCTAGCACTCTTTTGATCATTTATTCTTTCAGAAACTGTTGACATAGTTTGGTAATTTAACACACTGTACACTACAGCATCATTAGTATTCACAATTAGATATGAGAAAGTAATTTGTGACATCAGAGTAGAAGTCGCAAAACCCAATCCGCAAAACACATCGAACTGAATAAATAGCAAAAATTCCACATAAACAAATAAAAAGCATTCCATCACGCACATATGACATGTACTACTTTTAACATCAGACTGAAAATACTACATTTCTGCACATATACACATGTGTTTATATATATATATATATATATATATATAGAGAGAGAGAGAGAGAGAGAAAGACAGATATCTGTATGTATGTGTGTGTGTATATATATATATATATATATATATATATATATATATATATATATATATATATTAGAGAAAGAGAGAGACAGTACTTAACTCTAATTTGCCTCAAGAAGCCAGTAAACTGCAAGACTGACAATAACAACTTACTGGTTTCCTGACCTCACCCATATGACACACTACAATAATCTGTGCATTTGTTAACTGCACAGAGCCATGCTTGCTGTCAGCAAGCTCTCTTGTCAACAACTCCATGGAAACCATCCACGCATAACTGTGGCATTCAGTATGAATACTTAGTCACTCAGCATAACAACAGACAGTTTACAGATATTCTGCCCTTACACTCACCTTCTTGCACCAATATTTATATGGTGCCCACTATAACTGCTTTCATTAAAACAAATAATATCTATCAGGCAATCTGAATGATGAATCAGTAGATTGTAAATTGTAGATTTTACACATACTTCTCACTAGTTACAAGCAGGGGGGAAATAAACAAACAAAAAAAAAAAACAGCTGCATTTCATTTGTGTGTGAATGTGTCAGGCGGATTTAAATTATATTCCAGTGATTTTGCTACACTTTGAACGCTTCTGCATTTTATTACGTAGAAATAGGGATTGTAGCAGCAAGAACAAGCTTATGCTGCAGGACATAATTTATGTGTGGTGCCACCTTAAGTGAAAAAGCATTCTCTAGGGCAGAAATATTTTTCTGACATTAATGTTGTAACTAAGCACCACTTCATAGCCTAAATACAATGGCACAAATTTGAAATGCATTTAATATCATGAGATAGTCTGACAAAAAGTAGGAGAAAGTTCTCTGGAACATTTGTGGCATCTAATAGAAAATAAACTTTAAAATAAAAACAATGACTTCAGTCTGTTTCTACTATGATGGTTTACACAAAATCTGTGCAAAACAGTTGTATAACCTATCGCCTACAAGATTTGTTGTGTCTAAAAGCCTCAGTGGCATCAGATCACCTTGAACCAATATGCTGTAACTCACAGCCAAAGAATAATACCCTGGAAAGGATCAGTACATTTTCTTGTAGTCTGCTGTTACATTTTTAAGACCAAGGTTTCCTAGTTCAAAAACTGCAAACACAAATTTCTCACATTACTAAATATAATGAAATCAAACTGACTTCACATATGCTAAAGTATGAATTTCTGAAGCTACATTATTACAAACCAAGTGCCAAAGTATCATAACATCCTGTCACATGTATTTTTTGCTCTTGGTGACAGAGTTTAAATACATTGGTTGCAACTCTCCTGTTTTAGCCATGAACCGAGCCACAGGACTTGCTAAGAATCATCACCCCCCCCACACACACACACACAAAGACACAAAAATTACACAATAGTTAGTCATGCAAAGGCATGTAAGTATATTTATAAGGCTATGTAAAATCACACAAGTTGCAACTTATAATACTGACAAACTGACTAATATAAAAAGACAGGAATTCCATTAACAGATTTTGAGCTTTTTCATATTAAATAAGCTAATGACAAATGAGATAAGAAAGACCATGGTATCCAACAAGTGCAATGCACTCAGAAGAAGATTTATCTCCACCAGTAATATATCTTGTCTTTGATCATTAGATTCTTCTGTCCCATCGTCAAAATTCCACATAATATTGGCAGCCAGGATATTTTATATGCAGGGCAGCCACATGAAATATATGAGTTGACAAGCACAAAGTGGATTTTGTAATAATGTTGCACATAACGTAATGCAAAATGACTGGAAATAAAGTGACATACAGACATGAAATGTAGACATATCTATAAAGTGTATGATAAAGTATAAACACCAAGAGTGAAGTCTTATTTTTTTATTTTGTTTTGTACAGAGATCATTATAGACACTGAAAGAACAAAGGATTATTCAATATAAACTGTATCCTCCAATAACTTTTATTTTATACTGACGTACACTATGACTTTGAATCGATTCAATCTTTGTGTTACTAGTTATTTTTGATAGCTTTTACTTTTAATTAATTGAGGTATTAGGGTTTTCTCTGTAGCTAGAAATACAATTATAAAAAAATAAGTCTGAATAGCCCTGTATGCCTTTATCAATGAAATCCAGTCCACGCTTATTTCATTATTTTTTCTTGCCTTTGTGAATGTTATTGTACAATTTAGAGAATCATGTAACCTCAGATTCACTGAAAATCTAATTCTTACTGAACTGTTTCTAATAGAGGAGCAGAACTACTTTTTTTGGTAATGTTGTCCAAACATCTAAATCTCCTCTCCTGAAAAGGTTCTACACAACTCATCCACTTGTACCTGCCAGGGTTTCTATAACACTCTACCATACTCTTGACCTTTCTGCTTGTAAGTTATAGCATACATCTTCTCTTTTATGAATTCAAACCTGTTTAAACTTTAAAAGGTAGTATTTATTGTCATTAAATATGTACAGTGAAAGAAACACTGAGCACAGGATGTATTAAGAATAATTGTATCACTGCATCTACAAAACTAATCCAAAATGAGAAAGCATATTCAATACCTTTTCTATTACTAATCCACAAATAAGGATGTCCAGCTGTTTGTGTTTGTTTTTTTCTTTTGATTTTCTATGACTAACTTATTTAAACAAAACACACACACATTTTGATATAGGGTACTCATTAATGAGTGCATCTACTTTACACTCTTGGTAGTACACATTACAACGTTTGCTGAGAAATATATTAGGTCCCCTGTCTAATTCTACTATAACTAAATGCTTACTGAAACTGCTTACAATTACTACTGCTATTTTAATTCACTAGAATGAAAATAATTAGTTTTCTGAATGACAGTATTGCCCTCTCACGTTTACCAGAAATAAAAACAATGCAACTTTTAAGATGTCCTACTTTTATCAGAACCCCCTGAAACAAAGCTTTTCACTTTCTCAATGCATTTATTTTCCCCTGTTGACAGTGGTTCATGTTTTAGAACAGCAGACTTCACAAGGAAGCACACCATTTTAACAAGCTTGCTATAGTGAGCTGATTATGCAGGAGTTGTGTTACAACATACATATTTTTTCCATTTCCAATATAACTCCAGTGCACCATGAATTACATTATTATGTTGCTTGTCCGGGATGGTAACAAGCATTAACACACCCAGAATTGCATTCTAAACTCCATTAATACAGCCCTGTTTTCATACCAGTCGATGTGATTAATAAAAACATGCAGTGCCAGCAAAGGAACATTTACTGTAAATGCATCAAAGTTAGACCACAGAAGTAAATCTGAGACAGATAAGATAGCCATTGAATGCAGCCTACATGAGCAGTCAAAGGGACGAGCACATCACAGACCAGGACATATTAAATAGCTGCATAAATGCAGGTAGGTTAAAAGGCTGAGCATATCACAAAGCTAGTTGTGTTAAACAGCTGCATAAATGTGGGTAGGTTAAAAGGCTGAGCACATCACAGACCTAGTCAGATTAAACAGCTGCATAAATGCAGGTAGGTAAAGAACTAAGTACATCACAGACATGTACAGAATAAAAAGCTCTGTGGATACAGGCAGGTTAAAGGATAGAACATGCTACAGGATCTGGATAAAGGAAACAACTCCATGAATGCAGGCAGTTTAAAAGACTGAGGACATCAGAGACTGGACACTTTAATTGGTTTTGTAGATACAGGTACATCAAAGGATGAGCATAACATAGTTACAATCATTAAAAAACAGCGTGGATGCAGGTGGATCATATAGTACAGTCAAGGCAATGGTGCTGAACCTCTAAGAAATTCATGATCATGTCAGTGGTACTGTGCACACAGTTATGGCACGACATGCTGTAAATCCCACATCAGCACATAAGCCAGACAGAGCAATGGAAACCATAGCTACAGGATCAGTTATCAGTATGGAGGGGGTTACCCAAACTGGTGATGATCAGAGCAAAAATGAAGTCTAAATCATGAAATACCTTAAAACAGGCAATACAAAGCTCCTGAGTGAACAGTTTGGCCTGTCTCTTTGAAAAATCTATAAATATATACTAACCTACAGGAAATTAATGCATAAAGGCCATAGAAAAGACAAAAAAAAAAAATTAAAAAAGAGAGAGAACATTAGAAATTTAGGAAGGAACACACAGTGGTCGCACAAAAGGCGTGCTCTTAATGCCTTGTTATTCATGAATTATCTACATATGTTAACCAGGGCAGAACACTGATCCATACACTCCTTTTTCAGACTCAACCTATGTGTGGTCTATGTGAGTTTTTTCAGTTACACTTAAGAAAAAAAGAGGTTGAAGGAACAGACTGTGGGCAGCAGGATGAATCTCATTAACAGTGGATAGTCTTAACCCTCTGTACTACTGCCCAGACCCAGACAAGTTTTATTTTTTGTTTTTGTTCAACAGGATTGGCCCAATCGCTCTCCTCTTCTTGCACCAGAATGACCCATTTGTTTCTACATTACGGGAAGGACCCCATAGCTCACTCATTCCCCAGTGGAGGTAATAGATGGCTGTTAGGGAGATGGACAGTCTGTAGATCCTGCAGAATCTTCTATCCCCACCCACTCGGCCAACCGCATGCTCTGCTGCCTTGAGAAGTGCATGTGAGGTTCTGCACATGAACAACCTCCCAACCACGTGGGATACTGGTTGGAGCACTGGTGAACTCCGCTGTTCATACTGTGGTGATACCCCTGCATTCCTGCAGGTGTCACCAATGTAGTGAGCTAAGTTGCTTCTCCCCCCAGGATGGGTGAGCCACCATCATCTACCTGACTGTAATGATGAACACTAGACCTTGTATAAGTGCAGATCCAAAATAGTGAATAACATACTGCACAAGATCCACTGTTCTTTATTACCACCTTTTATAGGCTTAGCAATTGTTATTAACTTTTACTCCATCCTACTGAAATCCCCACCTCCTCTATCTTAGGGTTCCACTCATCACTACACCATAGAACTGAACAGAATTTTGAAGAAAAATCCCCGATTTTATCTCATATCTTTGCCATGTCCCTCATCGAATCATTGATTTTCCAGTAAATCATTGTGGATTACAGATTACAGTCTGTCATTATAGTTTCATACTTGTTATTGCTCAGAAAGTACATAATGATATAAAACCTGTCATTCTATTAAATTTTTATGTGAAATAAGATTAAAGTGTTAAGAGTAACCCATATCATCCTTAAAACAGTCTCAGTATTTCAATCCCTAGTGTGCCTGAATATAAATACTTACATTTACTAATTATGTTAATATCATCACAAACAGAGTTGTATCTCAACCCAAACTGTGCAATAAAATTGCAAACCTAATTTCTTCAGTAGTTAGGAAGGCTCTAGTGAAGAATATGCTGCTTCCCAAACTTAAATACTGCCTATCCCTACTGACCATGCACTCATCATTCAATGCCCTAAGACTGCAAATCACTGAAAATACCATTTTCAGATTTGGGCAGTAATCAAATTCCCAGACTCATCACCATGACCTCATTTTCAGGATGCATTGGCTTACAGATAATGTAAGGAATGCATATCTCTTTAGCTGTCTTTTAAATTTAGGTTGCTGACTACCACTGAAATCCAGACTTTGCCTTAGCCCCCCCCCAAGATATAGCCAGGACAATGACTTCATGTTCACGGGTCCACAATTTAAAAGTACACTAGATGAAAAGGCCTTCTTTTTTGTAGGACCTACAACTTAGAATCAAACACCAGAAGAAATCAGAATCCTGACTACACTTGGAGAATTCAAAAAAGCACCATGTATCCACCTTATCAATGAAAAAAAGATGCAATTGTTTAGAGAAAATGGTTAACAAGCCAATACCCCTGCTTTATATAACAAGAGGTTAGTAAACTATTTATTTTTTCAAATTGGTACATATGAATTTCAGTAGTAAATAACATTTCATTACAACCCAGCATGTCTCCGTAAATACTGTTTATATATATATATATATATATATATATATATATATATATATATATATATATATATATATATTTCACATAGTTTTCCTTATAGTCCAACATGACTTTGTGAATACTGCTATGTATGTATTGCTAAGACGTACTGTGCAATGTTATTTCACTGTAAAGAAGTTTTGTTTTTAACTCAAGCCCAGGTTGTGACTGATAAGGGTCTTCAGACAAACCTGCATACCTGGTTAATAAATAGTAATACAAATAAATAAATAAATAAACAGAAAGATAAATAGAGAAATATTTTTTTTTTAAAATGTCCCTCGTTTGTGTCTTTGTCCTTCTAAATTGTTTTTGTGTTCTCTCAGAGTTGTATACTGTTGCTTGCTAACTACATTTCTTCCCTTCACTTGGGCAGCTCAGTTAGTACAATAGTTAACAGATAAACTGCTAGGTAACAAACAGATAACTAATGATACTTTTCCCCCACTTGGAATGCTGTTATTTTTACTTAGATACAGTGACAGATTGAAAATGTGTGCACAAAAATAAAAGTAGGCAGATGATTTCCTTAGTTTTGGTCATAATAAAAGAGGGCAGCTGTCTCATTTCATCCCCCTACACCTATATTTTTTTAAGCTGGAGACAGGGGGATTAAGGGAGGGGTGAAAAACCCCTTACAAAGATAAATAAAACTAATAATGCTGCTTCTCCAGTCTCACAAATTGTCAATGTTTTAAGCTATGCTATCACCATGATATTCTGACAACTAAAATAATGCACTGCTAAGGTCCAGTGTCCTCCATTTTAATGATCATCCTCTCCTACTCTCTTCCCTGCCCAGTCTCACAATTGCTTGTTCCAGTAGTTGAGCCTAGGGTGTAGTTATGTTTTTATGCCTCTGTGCTTTGGAACCAATGCCCAGACAAACTGTTAATACTGAGGGTCCTTGGGAAACAGATATGGAGAGTGGGGGAGTACAGGGGGGTTTCCCCCAGAAAAATGCATGTTTTCTAATTTCACAAGTGTTGTTATTATGAGAAGGAGAAGTAAATATGTGTACCTGAGCTCATCATAGCTCAGCCTTAGTTACTCCTTTAATGATGCGAGATTTGGTAAGTCACAGGGATACAGTGACCCCTGGTAATACTGTGCCTAACTCTCATATGAATATGACTCATTTACCAACATACTTTAATAAGTAATATTCAAAGAATTTGAACAGTTTGGTTGTTGTGTAATCTATCATTCCCTTTTTTATAGTTCAATATATTAATGTTTTTGAATCATTGTCTTAGTCATACCTTTTTATACCTTCTAGCATTAGTCGGCAATTTTACCTTCTTTCTTTTGAGTCAGGGGTTAGCATAATGGTTAAGGTAAACACAAAGTATAGGTTTACTTCTCAAATGGGATCATTGGCTAGGCTTAAAATGCCCCACAAGGGCAATTACTCTCACACTGACTTTTCCACCTACATGGAACCTTTTTCACTCAATTTTTTCTCATTTTACTTTTTATTTTATTTTGCTTTTGTTTACTGAGTTTGTCTGACTGTGTTTAACCATTTTCAACTGTGGTCTTTTTTCTGTTATTAAATTTGAAAATCTTTATGCAGAAAGTATTTTTCTGTCAATTTTTTTTTGTTTTTGCATTATCTTTTACCCATAATTATACGTACTTCACAGATTACACTGACCACACTATCCTATATAGTATACGATGGAAGTATAACTGACCAGGACATACTGCCATTTTAAGTATTTCTACTCTAAACACACACAAGGCCGCTATCACCTGATTCTGTAGTAGCAGTGCTTTAGAATGCTGTGTCCTAATTTTCAGGTCTTTCCAATGGAGATAACAGAACTCTGTGTGATAGACAAGAAAAGTAACATGTTACAACACATACTTTGTGACACTTTACCTGAAGCCTTTTCAAAATGGTGGTGTATTTGTTGTTTGCTCTTGCTCTTATTTCTGTTATGTGCATTTTGGCATGGCAGAAGCTCAGCACATAACATTAGTCCCTTCACTTGCTTTTCACTGTCCTACTGCCCTTATTTATTATTTACTATTTGTTCACTGGTTAAGAGGACTGGTCAACTGACCCTTTTCAGCCACCACCCAGTTCAAAAAACAGAAAATACATCATGGTCTTTCTGATCAAAAAAATTACATGCAGAATGAGTGCAGAGTAAAATTCAGAACATTAATGGAAAGATTCAATATACATGGGGCAAGATTAAAGGATCCAGTCAGAGTACATTAAGAGAGAAAACATTCAATAAATAAACAAATACATAAAACGAAAGCCAAGAAAAGCATACATACATATAATGCATGATCTTCTTTATGAATGTGAAATATATGTGTATATACGATGATACATTAATAGGCTTAGAAAAGTTTCTTAAACTTGCTATATTATTCATGATATGGGATGAAAGTTACTTAACCATCATCATGGTAGCAGCTGCAGCTAGAGTCAGTAAAACAATGCTCTTTAATTGCATCTTTGAAGCTTTTAATGGTTTCTACAGTCTGTCATTGTGACTTTACTGCATCATTTCAATTTATTAATCACAACAAAACATCCTTTAACCATTCATCAGGGCAGCATATCTCTTCTCACCCTGCCCGAATAAGAAGTGTCTTCATCTCCACTCACTTATTCTTATTAATCAAACAGCTTCTGGCTGCTCAATTTCACCCCCAAAATTACTTACATCAACCCCAACACCAGAGGGAGAACAGAAGAGGGGCAAGCCTGCTCCTCTTCTCTGCCCACCAGCCTGACCCAGGCTGTTTCCCCTCACCCATTGCAGAATTTGTCCTAAACCCTCAAAAAATAAACCTAAGTGTAGATTAAACAGCTCTAAATCAGATTAATTCAGGTGCACCCCATCATCTCTGAAACATACTGGGTCCCTTCATCAAAGTCGCTATGCTCTATCATCTGCATACCCAAACCAACCAGTTGCCTTGCCAAACTATAATTAACAAATTGCCGTGCCTGTTGTAATGGCATAAAACTAGTAGCATGCTTCTCAAATAAATGAGGTATTATCTCAGATCACACAATGCACATACCCGGATATAACTTCTTCAAAACAACCTAATTCTGCCTTATCCAATCCACCAATTGCCATTTCTGAATTATACCCAAGTCATTATCTGCAAGATGTACCACCAATACTCAAGGAATCCCCATCCGCGATTGTATACTTGCCAACTCATGCATGAGCTGATTCCACCTGAGGCCTTTAATAGCATGCCATCTGACTCTCCACCCAAAGCAATGCAAACTTAATTCAGTGCAACTGGTCCTAACTGCAACCCTCTTTGCCAACCAATAAATATATGAATGAACTAAAATGACAATCTCCTTTACTGAAAAAAAAATTAATAATAACCAACTTCATTACCCAATTATCTAGTATAAGACAAAAAGGCATTTGAAGACAATCACCCCACCCTCTTAATGACCTCGACTAACCTACCTTCCCTCACTAAATCCAAAGCCCTACCCATGCTAAAGGAATGGGTGGAAAGCCTCTCTCTCACAAAACTCATACACTGAAATACCCTCCTAATTACATATATAAATTGACTACCCATTATCACTTTACCCCATCTTCACCAGAAAACCAAATCATGAGGGCTCTCCATATGGGACACTAATAATTTCCTAGCCCAAGCCACTGGACATATCTAATCATACCTATCTTTCCCCAGAAAAATCTGCATGCCTTTCCCTACTTGATGCATTTTAGATCTATGGAACCAAATATTCACTGCCACAGACAATATCATAATGTCCTCACAAACCAATGGCCCTAACAATTCTGACACTCTAAATGCACCATAATATATCCGTATGTTTAAGGTCACCCATAAAACATAATGAAATGAATCTCCAGTCACCAAAGTTAAACTCTGCAATAAAAGTTCATACAATCCACTCTACCCATCCTTTCAACATACTCCCAACCGTCCAGGACTTAGTGAAATCACATAACCCTGTCACCTGAGGAAATATACTGACTGAGGCCAAATCCACCTAAACTGACTGCAGTGCCTTACCATGTACCCAAGCCCAGGCCAAATATTGCAATAATAGTTTGCCTGACCAGACTCCCTCCTTTTCAGGCAGCTAGCTGTAAAATAAATCTATCAAAATCATGCAATGCCCTACCATATGCCCAACGACTGCTGTACCAACCACCTGGTCACTTTGTCCCAATTCACCATACTTCATCTGGCACTGCATTTGGTTATTCCACTGCCCTTGGAGCTAACTGTTGAAACCTGGAAAACTGAAAGCGAGACAAACTGTCTGCAAGCAAATTCCTGGCGCCTGCTACATCTACACCTGTAAAAGAAATATCAATCAGCAAACTCTGCAAAACCAACTTACGCTAAACTAACAGTAACCATTCAGACTTTGCAGTCTTCACCTGTAAAATCTGAACCACTGCAATATTGTCCGAATGAAATATAACCCCCTTTCCCCTCAACCACTCCTGACAAACCACAGACGCAGCCCAAATCAGCATCAACGCCTTCTTTCAATCCTCATTCCACTCTACCAGCCAATGAGCTGTAAACCATTCATCCCCACCCCCACCCATTCCAGTACCCCCTGCTGCATCTGTAAACAGTTGCAAATCCCCTTGACCAACTCAGTCTGGCTGCCAAAAGGAAACTACATTAAACTGCTCCAAAAAGGACCAACAGAAGAGTTAAATCCACCCATGACAACTTACCAGTTCTTACCCAGTGATGTTTGCCTTTTCCCCTTTTCAACAAAAAGGTGATGGACATAAAGAAAGTAAGATCCAGGTGAACTGCCGGACATGCAAAATTCAAAAGCCCTAAAAGCTCCATGACATCCTTAACCTGCACTTTATCCATGGACTTCACCCATCCAATCTTTGCCTTCAAACAGGTTATCTTCTCCCATGGTAGACAAAATAATCCATGTTCCACAATTACTAGTAAACCCAAGAAATCCAATGACTTAGCTGGACCTTCCAACTTCTGCCTCACCAATACATCCCCCAGTTCTTCACACATTGCCAAAAACAAATGCATAACTTCCAATGTTCCCCATACTCCTAACCTACTATGAGAAAATCCAGGTAATAAACCACTCTCTGAGTGCCCACCCGCTGCTGCCATATACAATGTAGAGCCATGCTAAACCTCTCAAAAGTAACGCAAGCTACCAAGCATCCCACTGGCATAGTCTTGTGAAAATAAAACGTGTTCCCATCCACCATGCCCAACAATGGCCACTCTTCCTCCCATACTGGCAAAAGTTGAAATGCAGATTCAGTATCCACCTTCACTAACCATGGATCTTCAAATTCCCTGAATGACCTGCAGCGCATCATCCAAAAATGGATAACTCAGCGTAACATCCTCTACTGAAATGCAATCATTAATGGAACTCCCCTCCAGGTAAGATAAAGGGTGAATCATCCCAAATTCACCAGCTGTCTTCTTAGGAACCAAGCCCAGTGTCAAGACTTTAAAACTGCCAAAGGGGTGTGCTGTCAAAAGGGCCCAATACCCTACCCACCCACCACTTCTTCTCCACCACAACTTCCAAAAGATCTTCCACCCCCACACTGATCGCAAGTTCTTATGGACTACTCCATCCCCTTCCATCTTTGATTTAACAGAAAATCCGCAAGGAATCTGTTAATTAATTCCTCCACAACTGTCATATCAGGAAATTGCTGGGGCATGAGCCACAACAACTGCACCTTAAAGGGAGAATGTGTCCCCAGGTCTTCCTCTTCTCCCCTGAAGGGACACCCCTTCTCTGCCCACAAAAATTCCTTAAATCTGGCATACTTTGGAATCCCCGGAATAAAGACAATAACCACTCAAATCAGCTGACAACTGGCCACATTACCTTCCCTCTGGCCACACTGCTCCACTGGATGTATACCTGCACACTTTGAACAAGTGTGCAAGAACGTACATGCCACCCACAAGCACCTCCCTACATTAAAGGCTCAACACACCCCCACCCATTCTCCTCCTACCTTACCCCTCTGCTAACTACACCAAAGCTATACATCATAGTGGCCAGTTATATGTCAGTGAGCCTCACTGACCAACACAGGGACTGATCCACCACTTTCCACTTACAAATCCTCTGATCATACCATAACCAAGAGTTACCAGCCCATAGCCATTGTGCCTCTCAGATAGTAAGAAAATATTCCAAGAGTGGAAGGGCCGAGGAGCTATCTTTTTCCAACCAAACTGCCATATATTACACAAAGCCCAACACCCAATTTTCTCAAGTTTTCAGTTGCAAGCAACCAACTCTCCTTCACCTCAAGGCCACTAAAGCTGCCAAGAGATATCTGCTATTTGCAGTTTCTGATTCCAACAATTGCTAAATCCCCTCTGTATCAATTAAATCAAAAATATTGATATACTCCTCTTTCCAGATCTTTTTTAACTGAGGAAGGCATATGAGGGATCAAAAATACTGCCCCACTCCCTTACCCCAGGACCTGTGTAGCTAACCAATCATTAGGCCAAAACCCAAAATTCGAACCCACTTCCTGCAGGTGCAAATCTGACCCCGCAACAGATGATACCGAACTACCTCCACATAAACCTACCCACCCAAGTAACAGCCACACCTAGAACATGTCACTCCCCACCAAATCTATGTCAGCCTCCCAAGCCACTTGCAGGTTTTCCAGGTTCCTGACATGACCCCTCAGTACCTAAACCCAAACTATTCCCCACTCACCCTGAGTCTGATATGTCTACCGATCCTTCCATCAACATATCAGTATACACCATTCTAATGGCTGGAGCCTCCAATATGACCGCATCTCTCGACTGACATGCTCTCATCCCTCTGCCTCCTGCTTGCCCTTCACTGCCTTTTCCACTTCTGACTGGAGTTGCCCTGTTCTTCAGGCACCAGAGTCTCATTGCTAGGCAAATCTCAAACCAGTTCTTCAGCCTATAATACAATGTCTGCCCATCTTTGTTGCAATGTCTGCACCTCCACCATCTGCTCCAGAAGCACCTACTAGTCGAATCCAATAAATGATGTGACCTACAAAAAAAATTTAAATGTAATCAGCCATCTAAGAGCATACGAAATGTATCTTAGCTTTCCTTGCCATCCTATCTCTGCTCCCCTCCCTTCAACACTAACCCTTTTCCTTTTGTTTCTCTTCACCTATGTTGTTGTTGTTGTGTCTTTCGGCTTTTCCCGGTTAGGGGTCGCCACAGCGGAACTCCGGTCCGCTAATGATTGGTAGTTGATTTTTACGTGCCGAGTTACCAGCCCTGACGCACAACCTTCAACGAAGGTACGCCCATTCACGCATGTCTCCACGCAGAAGACGCTCTAGCTGAGAATCGAACCGGACAGCGTCTTACTGTGAGGTGACAACGCTACCGCAGCACCACCATTTTCTTTTATTATATATTATTATTTTTCCCTTTTCTTTTTTTTTTTGAAATCTCCCCTGCCTAACAGCACACCTACCCCCTGCATACCTGTCAACATCTTAAAGCAAGAAATCTGGGCAAGACCATAAATAATTTAGGGGAACAAAGGACTTCAATAGGGGCACGTTTGTAAGTATTACTCCTACAAACTTAGAAAGTTATAGAATAGCGCATTTTGATTTAGCATGGATTTCCTGAAGGGTATTAAGCCTGAAACTCAAATTTATTTATTTATTTATTTATTTATTTGCAGTTGTTTAACCAGGATAGTCCATTGGGCCTAAAGAACCCGTTTTCAATGGAGTCCTGGGGAGAAAAGCTCCACATACAGATTATACAAAGATTATATTACACATACAGATTATACAAAGATTATGTTACACACACAGTTTACATGAGGATTATAGAGAAAAACATTGTAGAAATTCCGGTTATAAGTTAGGCCAAAAAATATCAAACAAGTAATACAGGCAAAAATACCAAAAGAGAAGTAGTTTTTTTTTTTTTTTTTATTAAGAATTCCTGGGTACAAATAAGGAGTTGTATGCTAGAAGCAAGCATGAATTTGCTAGCTAGGATTTGAGAAAAGGAAAGAGGAAAAAGTGTTGGGAGTAGAGAGTAGGTTATGAGGGATGTGAACAGGAGCATTCCCATGAGGATGTTAGATGAGAGTGTAGTGATTTTTTAAAGTATGGCAGGCTAGCAATTGTACGAATGAAGGGGGGAAGGGAGTTCCATAGGCGTGCTAGTGAGAAGGACAGGAGGTTTTGTCCTGGAGGGTGTAGGGGTCTGTAAACTTCTATGAGGTTTTGATTGTTAGATCTTAAAAGTCTTTGAGTTTGATGCATTTTGAAGGTAGATGAGAGAGAGGGACAGAGGGATGGCTGGAAAATGAGTTTATGTGCATAGGTGAGCTGAGTGTAGGAGAGGTAGTTGGGAAGCTCTAGCCAGTTGAGTTTATCGAGAGGTTCACAGTGATGGATAGATGATTTGTTACTGGTGGCGAATCTAGCTATTTTATTGTAACAAGAGGACAGTTTGGTTTTCAGAGAAGATTGTAGGTTTGTTAGAAGAGGGGCACCATAGAGAAGGGAGGGAAGGATAAATGTGGTAGAGAGAGTAATTCTGGTAGTTGAGGTGAGGAACCGATTGTGACGGTAGAGCATGCCCAGTTTTTGGTGGGTTTTTTTTATATTTAGTAGTAGGTGGGAGTTGAATTTGAGCTTGTCATCAATTTGGACCCCTAGTAGTTTGGCTTCAGACACCAGCTCAAGAGATGTGTTATTTTGGCTGGTGATGGAGAATAAATTTCTATCAAGGTTATTAGTTTTGGAGGGGGTAAATATCATAAGTTTAGTTTTAGCAGCATTGAGAGCAAGATGGTTGTCTTTCATCCATTGTTCTTTGATGGAGAAGGCATCTTGAGTAAGTTTTAGAAGAGCTGGGATGGATGAGGCAGCACAGATGATTGTGGAGTCATCCGCATATTGAATAATATTTGCAAAGGGGATAGAGTGGGAAAAGTCATTAATGAAAATATTGAAAATATTGAAACTATGAATGTTAATATTTACTGAGTGCACCTGACACCAAAATATGAGGCAAAATTCAGGAGATTCTTTGAAAACCTGTACCAGTGAGAGCTATGCCCCCCCATGTCATTGACCATGCTATACACATGCCCGGCCAACGGCCAATCCCGCCTGCCCTTCCTACACATACCTCTCAACCTCTAGCACAAGCAACTCAGACAAAGCCAAAAAGTAATTGGAAGACAAGGGCCCAGAAACAGGGACAAATTACAAATACTGCTTTCGTAATCTTAGGAAGTTGCTAGAACAGCAGCTTTTGTGCTACCATGCATTTTCCAAAGGATATGAAACCTGACCTCAAGTCTTTATTTATTTAGTGAATTCAGACTTAAATGACATGCTAGACCTACCCCCTCGAGAGCCATCATTTTATACATAATGGTCAAAATATGAGGCAAACATGTAGGCATCCTGCAAAAAGTTGTACCGTTAAGAGGTGCGGTCCCACTCCACTTACAGTTAGCAGTGCACCATGAATGGACAACTGCACCCGTTACTCTACATTGGTCAGAACCTGTGAAAAGCCAATCACAGCTTCAGCTGAGGGGGAACACATCAAAACGGCCACTGCATTGTAAGAAAGCAGCAATATAACACTGAAAATATGAGATTTAAAGGAGTGCATGTTTTGAACACTGAAATATTAATTCCGAACCAGTTCAAGTGTCAGAATACCAGCTGTGAAGCACCTTACCAAATAAACTACCTAAACCACCCACCAACAATATTTAAATCCCTTCCTGGACCTAAAGCCCTTACACACTTGTCAAATGTGGGACCATTTCTTCTCTTTTGTTCAACTTTTATCTTATTTTTTTTTAAACAGACCACAGTCAAACAACAGTATTTATTTTTTATTTATTATTTATTGACATTCATTGACTGGGAAAGTCTTCTGGGTCAAAAACCATTTTCAGTGGAGGCCTGAGCAGCAAAGCTCCAATTACAAATCAAGAAATATATAAGACAATGTGTGTGTATATGTATACATATATATATATATATATATATATATATATATATATATATATATATATATATATATATATATATATATATATATATATATATATATATATGGGTTCACTACGAAATTCTGAAATCCCAAAATCTCGAGTTTCAGAATATCGAGTTCAGAATCTAGAGATTTTGGAATCTTAAAATCGTGAAACCCCCCAAAAAACACCACCCACACTAAAACATGTGTATGAGCCCCCCTGCCCCCCACACCCCCAGCAACTTAAATATACCAACTCCGAGATCGCACTACAGCAAGGCCAAGGGAAATCTCCCAGTCCGCGCTACATGCTGATCTCCGTTCAGTATTTCTAAGTTTTGAAACTTTGAACATAAGATCTTCAATCATATGAAATTCGAAGTTTTGAGTTTTGAAATTCTGAATGGAACCCGTATATATATATAAATTTTAATTTTTAATTATAAGAGAAGCATAATTATGCCATCTATACTATTTTTTACACATTAGGTCCCTTAAGTAACATTGGAACAACTATCATTAGTTTAGGTTATACATATTCTTTACACAACTTTTTATGACAGAATTTTGGCTATTAAAATGTTCTACTTTGACAGACATTTACTTTTATACTTCTATTTATGCATAAGTACATTTTCACATATTTTTATATTGGTATTTTTAAAAGTAATTCTGCTATTTTAGCAAGAATAAGAGATATAATTAATTATTTAATTGGCTCATTAAGAGTTCCTATACAAGATATATATATATATATATATATATATATATATATATATATATATATAGATAGCAACATCCAAACATTTCATACAAATTGTCAGAGTAAAATACATCAAGTATAGAGTTTTTATGTAATTCTATGGCATATATGCTTTTCTACATATTAGTAACAAAGAGTACAGAGATTTACATTATCTAGATAGGATTCAAGTAGCTCAGCAGCTCATCATGTATCCTTGGAATATCTACCATTGCTAAAGCCATCACCCCCCCATGATCACCCCACCACCCCCACAGCCATAACACATTATCTGAAAGCCTAGTGCTGAGAAAGGAAGAGAGAGAAATAAAACCTCACAAACCCAACCAGACATACACTAACCCTTTGCCACCCAGCACTACCCACCTCCTCCAGACGCAAAACCATTAATCCAATGCCTACCTGATTACACCTACAGGTTTTCTCTTAATTCTGCCTTGTAGCAAGATCATGCCTAAATCTGCTCCCTATCTCAACTACGCACACATAAAAACCTTTAAGCCTCACTCTGCACCTACCTCACTTCCTCCAGAATTAACTTTATTGCATTAACCCTTCATTTCCCAAACTTTACCTAGCCCCTCCTTTTCTTCCCATCTTTAACATCCTTAACATCCTTGACCACCCTCTATCCTATTCTTAGCCCCCCAACTCCTTCCCCCTTTCTCTGCCTAACACTTAAACACTGAAGGTGTCCCTGGACAAATTGGTTTGTTCCCAAAACTCACTTCCCAGCAGTTTGTATTCTGTGAATACTGTGAGCTGACTGCATAACAAGAAAAGGAAGGTCATATTCCAATTTGGATCTTAACATAGTCCTACTAGCAGTGGGTGAAAAGAGGTGACTGACCTTGAAACATAGTTTTAACTAAGCAAGAACTTTATTACTTACAAAATCTGTATGTGTGGAAAAAGAAAAAGTAGGGTGAAGTATTAGGCCTAGCTACCTTTGCTCATTGACATTAGGTATTATGTTTCCATTACGATCTGTTAAGAGAATAGGTGGGATAGTGGGTAATTTCTTGGCTTTAGCAAAGAACATGACATTAGTTTTCATGGGGTTAATTAGTAGTTTGTTAGAAGTGGACCAAGTGCCTAAATGAGTGAAATTGTCCTGTACTTGATTTGCAGGTCAGAGTAGCTAATAATGGATTGCAGGAGCAACATATCATCTGCATGCATTATTAACTTAAGATTTGATAATTCTAGAGGGAGATCATTAACAAAAATAGAGTAGAAAACAGGACCTAGCACAGACCCTTGTGTTACACCTGTATTAAGTATACCAGCATTATCAGACATTGATATGGACATGGAAGGTTCTGTCTTTTAGATATCTTTTGAGTTTGTTGGAAAGAGGGGCATTATTAACTGTTTTAAAAGCCCTTGTCATGTCAACATAAAGTTCTGTTCAGAGGCATGAAATGTTTCTCAAATCACCAAGAACAACTGTGCTGTTATGTATACCTTTGGAGAACATATGTTGCAAAGTTTTATGTAAAACAGAGAGAGTGGACATAGGGGAATGTAGGCCACAGCAATCCACATGTGAGTAAGCCCACCTAATGTGAAGAGAGAGAGTACTCTTTTGGGAGTCTTGTCATCTGTAGTATGAGAATTAGTACAATCCACAATTGTAATTGAGGTACTCCTTTTGATTAGAATTGAAGTATCACCACCATATCTAGGAACTAGTCTGTTGTCATTTTATACATGTAGTAGTTGTCTTGATACAAGTAGAGGGGCAGAACATGTTTTTCAGCCAGGTTTCTGATATTGCAAGAATATAGGGATTTTCTGTTACCAGCCATGTTTCAAGACTGGTCCATTTATTACTACCACTAAATGCATTAATGCAAGCAATTTTAAGTTTTTTATTTCTAATATGATAGATGATTGCGTTCTGTAATTGAGGGTGGAGTTTAGCTGGTCCTGTGTTTGAGTAAGCATCTCCTGGACATATAAGTCTGAATAAGAGATGGTGGAGTTTTGACAGAATATTCTTAATTTTTTGGAAGGGGACTGGCAACCGCTGGAGGAGTATGGATTGCAATAAAAACGATTTCCTAGTATCATAAGTGAGCTTATTGCTGGTGTCATTTAGTAGAGTATGTATTCTTTTTTGCCAGTATAGGGACAGGGTAGGGTTGCAGGTTTCCTGACATGGAAAAGAAAAAGACAAAGCATCTGAAATGAACAGACTGAAGGCTAAAATGACTGACAAAAAGGGTAAGACAGCATGCTAATGAAAGTGTTGAGAGCTTAAAAGTTATCATTATGAGTATGGAGGATAGTCGGGATATAATTATAAAGAGATACAGAGTGGATGGAGAAATATGCCAGTCATGTAGTAGATAATATAGCAAGGTATCTGGGAGGTGATGGAGGTAGTAAAATAGAGAGAGAGAGAGTTGGTAGGAGTCTATGACTCTAAGTATTGTAATGACATCATTTTCATCCTAAAAAAAGAGGTGGAAGAGTGGGTAAAAGAAACATCCCAGTCTGCATGTTGCCAATGCTGTAAATCTAGTGTATTCCACTCAAGTAAAAAGTAGACGTTCCAACCAGAAGAAGATAGTATATTTTGTCAGAAAATGAAGTGCAGAAGCAGTCTATTTGCCCCCTTAGGCTATCAGTTAAGGCTGTGGCAAATACATATTTTAACAAGAGGGAGGAGCATAGGGTGACATTCAAGAGTGGAGGAAGATGCACACAGGTGGATTATATCCTATGCAGGAGGGCCAGTTTGAAGGAAATTGAGGACTGTAAAGTGGTGACAGGGGAAAGTGTAGGTAAGTAGCATAGAATGGTGCTCTGTAGGATGACGCTGGTGATCAAGAAGAGGAGGAGGAGTGTGAGGGCAGCACCAAGGATCAAATGGTGGAAACTGAAAAAGGGTGATTGTGAGGTGGAGTTCACTGAAGAGTTAAGACAGGCACTGGGTGGCAGTGAAGAGTTACTGAATACCTGGGTAACTACAGCAGAGCTAGAAAGGGAGACGGCTAGAAAGGTGCTTGGTGTGACATCTGGACAGAGGAAGGAGGACAAGGAGACCTGCTGGAGAAATGAGGAAGTACAGGTGAGTATACAGAGAAAGAGGTTAGTGAAGAAGAAGTAGGATTGTCAGAGAGCTGAAGAAAGTAGACAGGAGTATAAGGAGATGAGGGGCATGACAAAGAGAGAGGTGGCAAAGGCTAAGGATAAGGCATATGAAGTGTTATAAGGTTGGACACTGAGGAGGGAGAAAATGACTTGTACCGATTGGCTAGACAGAGGGACCAAGCTAGGAAAGATGTGCAGCTGGTAAGGGTGATAAAGGATAATGAGGGAAACATACTCACAAGCGAGGAGAGTGTGTTGAGCAGATGGACAGAGTACTTTGAGCGGCTGGTGAATGAAGAGCATGAGATAGAAGGTTGAATGATGTGGGGATAGTGAATCAGGAAGTGCAACAGATTAGCAAGGAGGAAGTAAGGATAGCTATGAAGAGGATGAAGAATGGAAAGGCTGTTGGTCCAGATGACATACCTGTGGAAGCATGGAGGTGTTTAGGAGAAATAGCAGTGGAGTTTTTAACCAGATTGTTTAATACAATTTTGGAAAGTGAGAGGATGTCTGAGGAGTGGAGAAAAGGTGTTTTGGTACCGATTTTTAAGAATAAAGGTGATGTGCAGAGCTGTCGTAACTACAGAGGGATAAAACTGATCAGTCACAGCATGAAGTTATGGGAAAGAGTAGTGGAAGCTAGGTTAATAACGTAGGTGATGGTTAGTGATCAGCAGTATGGTTTCATGCCAGGAATGAACACTACAGATGCGATGTTTGCTCTGAGAATGTTGATGGAGAAGCACAGAGAAGATAAGAAGGAGTTGCATTGTGTCTTTGTGGACTTAGAGAAAGCATATAACAGGGTGCCGAGAGAGGAGTTGTGGTATTGTATGAGGATATCGGGAGTGGCAGAGAAGTATGTAACAGTTGTACAGGATATGTACAAGGGTAGTGTGACAGCAGTGAGGTTTGCGGTGAGAGTGACAGATGCATTTAAGGTGGAGGTGGGATTACATCAAGGATCAGCTCTGAGACCTTTCTTATTTGCACTGGTGATGGACAGGTTGATAGACGAGATCAGACAGGAGTCCCCATGGACTATGATGTTTGCAGATGACATTGTGATCTGTAGTGAGAGTAGGGAGCAGGTTGAGGAGACTCTGGAGAGGTGGAGATATGCTCTAGAGGGGAGAGGAATGAAGGTCAGCAGGACTAAGACATAATATGTGTGTGTGAATGAGAGGGAGGACAGAGGAATGGTGAGGATGCAGGTAGTAGAGATGGCAAAGGTGGATGAGTTTAAATACTTGGGATCAACAATTCAGAGTACTGGCGAGTGTGGATGAGAGGTGAAGAAGAGAGTACAGGCAGGATGTAGTGGGTGGAAAAGAGTGTCAGGAGTGATTTGTGACAGACGAGTACCAGTAAGAGTGAAAGGGAAGGTTTACAAGAGGGTAGTGAGACCAGCTATGTTATATGGGTTGGAGACAGTGGCATTGACAAAAAGTCAGGAGTCATAGCTGGACATGGCAGAGTTAAAGATGTTAAGATTTGCACTGGGTGTGACGAAGGTGGACAGGATTAGGAATAAGTATATTAGAGGGTCAGCCCAGGTTGGACAGTTTGCAGACAAAGCCAGTAAGGCAAGATTGCATTGGTTTGGACATGTGCTGAAGAGGGATGCTGGGTATATTGGAAAAGCATGCTAAGGATGAAGCTGCCAGGTAAAAGGAAAAGAGGAAGGCCTAAGATAAGGTTTATGGATGTGGTGAGAGAGGACATGCAGGTGGTTGGTGTGACAGAGCAAGATGCAGAGGACAGGAAGAAATGGAAACAGAAGATCCACTGTGGTGACCCCTAACGGGAACAGCCAAAAGAAGAAGAAGGCTATCAGTTAAAATAAGCAGAAAGTGCAACCTGCCACCCAGACTAAGAGTTAAAACATCCTTATGAGAGACGGATTACAGCTTATCTGCCTGTTGTCAGTACACATAGGTTAAACAGCACAATCTGTCTGCCACATAGATTGATGTCCCTTGACCATGGTATACTTAACAATGAATAAATTATATCTGTGTCCCAACTACATATACATGTATGGTGCAAAAATAAGCCATATTGACATATTCTCAGTTGCAAACAGTATACATCACATTTAATCTTTTGTATAGTCATTGTGAATCCAGCATTACATAGCTCAATCAATTATCCCTTCCCTTAAACCTAATTCCTCCTCCAAACATAATTCTGTATGTACTGTTCCCACAATTCCCATTTTTTTATATAATTTGCACCTACCCTTTTTTAATGACTCCCCTTCCAGTGCTTTTTTCTATGTTACTGTAGTCACTACTTCAAATATGGTTGGTTTAGACTTTGATTTAAATTTTCTAGTAACTGCTTTTTTGGCAACCACAGAATTATACTTATAATGGCCACACTATGTCTAGCCAATTTTGATACTGCATCCCGGCTCAAAAAATAATTTCCTTAGTTTAACCAATTATTTCACCAAGTATTTCTGACAGAGCAATCTGCAGGAAATATCTGAAGTCAGCCAACTCATTACACTCCCAAACAACATGTTCCCAATTACCTCTTTCTTTCCCATCATACCTCTACCTGAAGAAAAATTCTTTGAGTTTTGCTTGGAATATAAAAGTACCTATGAAAACACTTCCACTCAAAAATCCTAAATCTCCTAGACTTTGTTGCATATTTGGAAGCCATACAGATATCCTTCCATTTTTTCTTTGTGAATTTCTTATCTCTCTCTTCCCAAACTTTTCTAATCTCCACCGACTGACTCCTATAGTGAAATATTTTATATGTCCCTCTAATTATCCATTTTTTAACAGCAGCTTCTGTTCTAGACTACACCAAGAACTCTGCCTGTCCTGGTCTTTCATTTAGGACTCCTCTTCCCCTTTCTCTTTGCCTGTACTCAGATACCAGTCCTTGATAGGGTAAGCAGTCTCTAGACTGCAGTCCAAATGTATTCTTGGCCTCTTCCCATTCTATTACTTTTCCATCTCTAATTATTTCCTCCCAATATTTAGGTTCCTTTGCCAGTTATCTCCAATAAATTCATTCTCCCTTTTGCCTATTCTTTGTACTCCCAATTACAGTCATCCCTATCAACAGAATCACCTTTCTTCATTCCCATGTTGGCTTAGTTCTTAGAATACTTTCTGTTACTTTATGAATTTAATTCTTTGCATTGCTGTTGTTACTCTCCTTAAGGATCTGCATTCAAAATCCTGCATTTTACTTATTTTTTGCACTTCCCCCTGTTTCACCATCATCCTTTTCCACTTTGAATTATAACTTTCTGTGTGTGCTATGTATAGGAGCCTTTACCGGGTAGCTCTAAAATATCCCTTCAAATTAAATAATCCCAGACCACCTTGCTCTATTGGAAGGCTCATCTTATCCTACTTGACTTTTGTCCTCTTCCCCTCCCAAATAAAATCCTTCAATTCTTTATTAATTACTATCCACAATTTCTCCTCTGGTTGAAAAAAAAATATGCCTCACCTGTGCATAAAACTAATGGGCTAAAACATTTTTACTGCTTGTATCTCCAATTCCATAGGAAAGAGCTTCCAGTTTCTCAGCTTTTGTATTATCTTTTGTTTAGTCTCATCCTACCATACCAGAAACCTTTTTAATCTATGCTCCTAAATGCTCCATTTTACCATGTCCTCAAAAGTATGGGTATTGCTGAACCAATTCTTGTATGGGTACATAGTTTACAGCTATAGCCTTTGTTTTATCTTCATTAGTTTTACATTCCGAAAACACATGAAAATGTCTCAGAATGTTCCATAACACTGAGATGTCCTTTCCAATTCCAAGCATACATGTTACCTCCACCTTCAGTCATCAAGTGATGCATTTCAGCAGCATATTACAACTCACATTTGCAAGACAAAATGCAATGCCTAGGGACAGCTTTGGATTTATATGCACTTCACCCCAAATGTTTATGTGTAGCTCTCACAGACAATAGTTCATCATCCTGCATTATGAATCATGATGCCCTGCTTGATTTTGACTATGATCACACAAAACACAGTTGCATTGCAGAATGCAGCCTTTCTCTGGTTGAATTTCATACCCATCTTTCACGTGCTTAGCTAGCTGCAGCCTGTGAAAGGGGCATATTGGAAGGCAGCAGTATTATGTGAAAACTGTCTTAAATTACATTCTGTAACAGGGCCTTGCATTAGTAAAGTAATTAAGAAAATGCTATACAGGTATATTGAATCAGCTGATAATCATTAATATGCATTGATATATGCAATGATTTGATGTTAGCACTTGAACAATTTCAAATTCTGCACTGCACTTTTGTTACACTTTTCAGCATTCTGAATGCAATTATTTGTATGGAATGGACTCTGCTTCTTCAGTGTTTTTAGCTCAGACTAATTATTTCATGAATGCATACTCTTTCTCCTATTAATATATGAAAACCCAGTACACCAACATGATTAAAAATATATAAAGAAATAAATATCACCACATAGCTACAGGGATAAAAATATAACTATGTGTATGTATGGTTCCAGTAATCCAGTAATTGTAACAGAGAACATACGGATGTTGTAGACTTTGCTGTAAGGCACACACACGCGCGCACACACACACACACACACACACACACACACACACACACACACACACACACACACATATACACACAGTATATATACACTCATATAAGAAATATATTTGGCAACTTATTCAGTTTAGAGATTTTGACTTGTGTTTGTTGTTGTTGTCTTTACTATGCCTGGTAAACACAAATTAATCTTCCAACAGTCTTCTAATTTGCATCTGCAAATTAATGCTGAAAGAAAATTACAGTCTGAAATACAGTTTGGCACTGATCTATAATTCAGTGTGGGAATAGCAGAATTTACCTATAGTTGGTATGGTTTGATCACAAGGCAAACCCCTAAAGCCAAGCATGGGTATATCCCACTACACCCACAAAGAAAAGTGTATTATTGCCATAGCTCTCCACTGTACAGATTTTTGCAGAATGTACATATTTTTGCCTATTTTTAGGTCTGTTTCTCATAAAATTGTGGTTTTCTGGCAAATCATAGAGTGTTGAAGACAGAAAATAGTGACAGACATTTGAGTTTCAGACTTCATACCCTTCAGAACATTCATGTTAATGCAAAATCTGTTATTGTATCAACTTTCTACGTTTGAAAGAGAAATATGTAAAACATGTCCCTATTTTGGGGTCTTTGTCCCCCATTACTTATGGCTTTGTCTAGATTTTTTGCTCTAAGAGGTTGAGAAGAATGAATATTGCCTTTATTTAATAACATTATTTAATAAAACAAAATTGTACCTTTGTATACAATGATCTGATATACACTGACTTTAGTGCTTCTCTGTTGGCTACTGTTAGTCTGGGGTATCTATGCACTGTGCATGCACTAAGCCTGTATGTGTGAATGCTTGCACTGTTCATTCTTGTTTCTGCCATTTTTTTAAAAAGTAGTGAGGAGTCCACTGTAATGACTTCTGTGTAATGTCTACATCTCTGTTTTTTGGTAAGGTACTCATGAATTTACTGGGGTACCCTTTCTGCAGAGTTCACATATCTGTGGACTTGCTTGTAGTAGCACTTCAAGAATTGAGGACCATATGTATTTTTTTAAACATGATATTGTATTATTCTCCTCCACCAAGCAGTTTAGTAGTGTATTGTGGACTATGAAAGTTTTTTTTAAACAATGTAGATTCTCTGATTAGTGACACTGAGAAATGATTTAACCAGCTGAATGCTCAATTTGTAATGGGCAAGTGGTCAGTGCAATTAACATACACATTTTTGAATATTAAATGACTTTTATTGTATAAGTAGCCTTATTACACAAACACACACACACACACACACATATTTATATATACACATATACATATATATATATATATATATATATATATATATATATATATATTATATATATATATCTACCTGAACCATATATACATATATATATATATATATATATATATATATATATAGGTTTACTATCAAATAGTCGAACGTCAAAATAAATTCCTACCACAAAGAAAGACTATCATATTCGAATTGGAATGCTGAAAAGGTCAGAATGTTGCAAACACACTTCCTGTTGTGAATTCAACCTTTCTCAACATCCGTAGACTGCAGTCTGACACTGCACATCACATGATATAACTATTTTGCAGTGGGGGGCCCCCGAAAATTACATATTCCAACTCCAAGATCACACTACAGTGGGGAAAAGGGTATATTTCCTGATTTGCAGTGTACTGCAAGCTCTAGTATTAAGGTTGAAACACATATGTATGAATGCACAGTGCATTCGTACAAGGGATGCTTGCAGTCTTGACATTAACCAGTACAGAATGCTATCAAATGAATTTTGACATTCTGGTTGTTGCCGAACAGTCATTCTATATTTTCAAAGAAAACCATATATATTAGCCACAGAATATCACCTAAATGTAATTTAGTGTCCAAAAACCTTTTATCACCTTTCCTTTTTTTTCATTATGACTTCATTCCCTTGTCACAGATAATGAAGGACCTACCATTTTTCCTATTCATATCTCACATTGTTTCAGAGAGAAACTTCAGAGAGTAAACCAAGAAACTATTCCTTCTGTTCTACCTTTCTACAAACTTCTCTCTTTCCTTCAGCCATAGTTAAACCTTTCTCCCTGGTAGGGTCTGCTTCTATCACTCTCACCCCCTGCAACTCTCCTCTCATTTGCCTATTCCTTCTTTCTGTCTTTGCTTTTTCACCCTACACTATCAATATTTTCTTAGCCTACTCCTCACCACCTTTCTTGTCTGTCTTTCATGGCAGTTCACTTGAGAAAAACTTACCTGCTTCTTGATTGTTTTCTGAACTAGTCTTCATTTTGGCTAGGCCAGCCCACTCCATTCACCCTCACTGCACTCAGACTCACTCTGCTTCCTTACCCTACCCCCATTCCTACCCACCCCCAGGCTCCTGACCTTTATACCTAACTAAACCACCACAGGACCTGCATGGATGGCAAGTGCAAGGCCTCAAACCAAAAGGAAAAATGCAAACCAAAAATGAGCCAGCACATATACAGTGAATCACGATCTAGTTTAATGTTCCAAAATAAAAAAAATCAATTCACATGAATCAAACCGGTTTCAGCAAACTTCTTCTTCAGTGATAAAGATAAAAATATAAAATTTCTAGCAAGCCTGTGGTTTAAATACAATGCCATCTTGTGTGTAACCATATGACTGGATGAAGATGAATTCAAAAATGCTCATTTAGTCCTGGTGGGAACAACCCACCCAACTTGGCTATCATCTTTTTTTCTTTATTATTACACATTTCATGTAAAGTGGCTTTGTCATTGCTTCTATACCTAATGCAGTCAATGACAGCAAATCTAAAGATCCCAGTGGCATGTTTCAAAATGTGTTTGTATAAGGCACTGGATTGCTTTTATTTCGAATGTCACTAAGATGTTCCCCTAGTCTAAGCTTTAGAGGCCATGAGGTCTGACCCACATAAAATGCCATGCATGTGCATTTGGCTATATAGATGATCCAACTAGTATTGCAGTTAGCAGAAAATGAGATGCCATAAACAATGGGTGAGTTTGGCTACTGAAGCTGTCTGTCTTAAATACTCTAGGATAATATGTGCAATGTCCACATGGGTTACATCCCACCAATTTATGACCAGTAACTGTTCTTTGAACTGAAGAATGGTCAACCTCATTTCATCTTTTATAATGACTAAACAATGAGCCCAAAGAATGGCCCTTGCGGAAAGAGAAAGAGCAGTTTTCATTCAGATGTCCCCTACGTTTGCTATCTGACTGTAGAACCTTCCGGTGTTTAGCAATAATATCCATAAAGATCTTAGTGTTTCTGCCATATGTTGTCACAAGCCTCAATTCCTATCTAGTTTTTATTGACCGTTGCTGATATGAGAGCAATTGGCCCTTGTCCTGTTGGTTGGCAAATCAGCTGGCCCTGCAGATGTCACCTGCTCTATATCCTCTGTTTTTAAATCTGGTTACAAGGTCCTGGCTATACTGGCTATACGTGGAGGGGCTTGAGCAGATTCTTTTAATCCTAAGATATTCATCCAATCATATGGTTACACACAAGATGGTATTGTATTTAAACCACAGGCTTGCAAGAAATTTTATATTTTTGTCTTTATCACTGAAGAAGGTGTTTGCCGAAAATGGTTTGATTCATGTGAATTGATTTTTTTTATTTTGGAACATTAAACTAGATCATGATTCACTGTATATGTGCTGGCTCATTTTTGGTTTGCTTTATACCTAACTAGCCAGTTCCTAAGCCTCTCTCTCACACCAACTTCATTTCTATAAAGTGACTCCTCGGCACTCTCTTCCATCCATACAGTATAAGAAGGAATCAGTACTGCAAACTAAACAAGGATATACATTTTGGGCCTCAAGAGCAGGGTCAGTCCACTCAGGCATTCTACTTATATGTTTTATGAGAGTGAAGTTATTACATTAGCAGTATTTCTTAGTAGTTCTCAGCTTCCTAATAAAACTGACTGTTGTAGCCTTGTGTCCCCCCCCCCCCGCCTGCTAGTACAGTAATCCTAATTGTCCAATAGACAGTATACATTTAATTCACATCCCTGTGACTAAATTAACCATCAAGCAGCCCTCTCAGTGCTTTCTGCCTTAGTTTGTATCATTTGGCGGCCCACCTGTTTATTTGCATCTCTATACATTCCCCTTCACTGCTAATGTACCTCCCTACTCTAATCTGTGCACAAACTGATTACTAATCAGCAAGTCAGTGTGAAGACACACTCCCAACCTTAATAAATGTTGCTGTCTCTTCTCTCCTTCACTTTACAGGTAGTTTGAATTATTGCTTACCCCCTCTGAGGCCTTCATTGATTTCCACTGATTGCCTCTCTGGTTTCTTTGCATTCCACCTGGTTTACACCCCTTGTGCTATCTCCCTAACCCAATACAAAGTCTATATTAGAATCCTGCTGAACATGGAGCCATCTTTAAATTTCTAGTCTCCCACCAGGACACAAGTGCTCTTCAGCAATTACATTCTTCTTGCCGGTAAGCCATTAGACCTCAGGAATTTGTTTAAAGTGTTCAGATTTGTAAAGTAATACTTACTTTTTGCTGTATTTGGATCTATACAACTAGTATTCATTTTTTCTGATTCCTGACTACTGATCTGCTTATTTGACTATTTAACTGGTTGATTCTGTCATTCAGGAATTGTGTTTTTACTGACACTACCACTGCAGCTATGTTGTCTCTATGCTACTAAAACTGCTGTTGTAACTGTAATGTACATCTAATTGACCTAGTCTTGGAGTTAGAAACAGTATTTACTGATTTAGCACTATAGTTGTCTCTGCTACTGCTTCAGCTGTGCTGTTGTGTTCATTTTCCTTTTTCTTGTATGCACAGGAAAATTGGCTGATAAATGTATTGTGCATGTTTTATTCACCTGTTTCCAAACTAAGTTATGGCACTGTGATGTGGTTAATGTTGGAGCACTCTCAAACTGTAGCAGTAGCATCTATTCTCCTGCTTTATAAACACTGTCCTCAGATTTGTATCTGTTACACCCTCCTATCTCCAAATTACTTCATTTGACCTGTCTTTGTCTCCTTCTACTAGCTTCATCCTCTCTTATTTTATCTCTCTCTTCAGAGCACACTCAAGCAAATCTGTAGTCTGTGGCTACCACTCCACCCATACAGTATAAGAAGGAATCAGTACTGCAAACTAAACAAGGATACATATTTTGGGCCTCAAGAGCAGGGTCAGTCCACCCAGGCATTCTACTTGTATGTTTTATGAGAGTGAAGCTATTACATTAGCAGTATTTCTTAGTAGTTCTCAGCTTGCTAATAAAACTGATTGTTGTAGCCTTGTGTCCTCCCCCCTGCCTGCTAGTACAGTAAGCCTAACTGTCCAATAGACAATATACATTTAATTCACATCCCTGTGACTAAATTAACCATCAAGCAGCCCTCTCAGTGCTTTCTGCCTTAGTTTGTATCACTTGGAGGCCCACCTGTTTATTTGCATCTCTATACATTCCCCTTCATTGCTAATGTATCTCCCTACTCTAATCTGTGCACAAACTGGTTACTAATCAGCAAGTCAATGTGAAGACACACTCCCAACCTTAATAAACTTTGCTGTCTCTTCTCTCCTTCACTTTACAGGTAGTTTGAATTATTACTTACCCCCTCTGAGGCCTTCACTGATTTCCACTGATTGCCTCTCTGGTTTCTTTGCATTCCACCTGGTTTACACCCCTTGTGCTATCTCCCTCCCACAATACAAAGTCTATATTAGAATGCTGCTGAGCATGGAGCCATCTTTAAATTTCTAGTCTCCCACCAGGACACAAGTGCTCTTCAGCAATTACATTCTGCTTGCCGGTAAGCCATTAGACCTCAGGAATTTGTTTTAAGTGTTCAGATTTGTAAAGTAATACTTACTTTTCTCTCTTGTCTTGGTTAGCTCTGCCCCGCTCTGTTCACCCTCGCTAACACTCAGGCTCTCTCTGCTCCCCTGCCCTGCCCCCTATTCCCTCCTGCCCCCACTACCTTTACATTTATAGTAATCACAGCCACACCCACAGCTCACCCTCACATCACCTCCACCAATCACAGCACCTCAAGTCATATCACATTATACCACACCAACTTGCTCCACACAAAATACTCCCAATAACTCTCTTTCCCACTAGGCATTTTTTACATCACCCACACTACTTCCCCATCCACGTATAGTGCAACCCTATAATTCCTATTCAGACCCCCCATCTAGAAACAACTTAAACTTTATAACCATGACTATCACACAACTAAGTCTAGTCTGTCTTCTCATAATTCTTTACAACACCACAAGTTATCACTCTAGCAATATCCCTAAACTTAGTAGGACAATACTACATTATGCACTTTCGTATACAGACACCACACATTATAATAATATCTGCCCACAGTTATTCAAGAACTACATAACGGACCAATTCAAAACTAAACACATATGCTCTCATTCCTACTCCAAAAAAACACAATACTTTCTCACACTCCTCACCAAACTCCAATATCTGCATAACCATTTTAACTCCAGGCTCACCATAAGTGGGGATATCCACCCCAACCCAGGCCCAAATCAATCCTGTCCAACACAAACTGCTCCAACACAAATGTCAGAACATAACACCCCCACTTTCTTCATCCCTGGGAAAATCAACAACAGCAGCAAAATCAACCATCTTTTAATGCTAAATATTAATATTAGAAGTATCAAAAATAAAATACCTGAACTCAGGCCACAATAGCACACTACTCCCCAGACATAGTTGCTTTAACAGAAACCTGGCTAAATAAAAACATAGCTAACTCAAATGTTCTCCCTACCGGCTACAATATCATTAGACAAGACAGACCACTTCGTAAAGGGGGTGGAACTGCCTTACTGTACAAGTCCAACTTAACTGTCCGTCAATTACCAAACTCCTACCCCTCCCCCAATAATTGGGACATACTTATCTTACAACTTCAACTTCACCCTAAAAAGGTCATCACCACAATTGTGATCTATATTCCACCTGGTAATACACCTGCTAGCCTTGAAGACTTCTTATCCTGGTGTTCTTCCACATACTCACAAGAAACCCTTATTCTGGGGGACTTCAACCTACATTGGTCCACCTGTATATCAGAACCACCAAGTAATCTAATAGATCTCTATGGCTACCAGCAGCTAGTCCAAATTCCAACTAGATGTGATAAAAAATCTAAAAAGGAATCCATCCTGGACTAGGTCCTAACTAACAACCCCACAGGCAGTCTCCCAGACACCTTAAGTGACCACAACATAATATACTTTATACGTAGTAGAGCAAGCATATGCAAAACCACTAACTATATATCCACTTGAAACACAAAAAAATTCTCTCCTGAGGTCCTCAACACTTTACTCTGTAACTGTGACTGGACCCCCCCTAAAAACCTTCCCTCTTGAACAGGCTGTAGCATATTTCAACAAAACATTTCTACAACACCTAGACACTGTCGCTCCATTGCACAAAATCAAGGTTAGAACCTCTACAAACCCCTGGCTCAGTAAAGAAACCAAACAAATCCTCAAGTCCAGAGACACTGCCTGGCTTTACTATCAAAAAAACAAAGAAACACAAAGCCTAACTAAGTACCAAGAACTGTACAACCATGCAAAAAAATGCATTAAGCTGGACAAAAAAATCATACTACACAACATTACAAACTAAATACCAACACAACCCGCAAAAATGTTGGAAAAATGTAAACCAGCTACTAAAATCCACCCAAAAGGCTACCCCCAAACCAACCACCCCTGACACTAAAGTTCCCATCGAAACACAATTCAACTCCCACTTTGTGAACTCAATTCTATCCTTAGTATCACAGGACAGTTCCTTCCTCACTATCCCTCCCAACACAAATAACATTAATACAAGCTTTACCCTCAAAACAGTTTCCACCACTTCAATCAAAAGCATGCTCTCCAAACTAAAAACCTCATCAACAGCAGCCAACCTACTCCCCAGCTGTTTCTTGAAACTCACAGCAGATGCTATTGCTATCCCAGTCTCCACTCTCATAAACAGATCAATTGTTGAAAACTATGTGCCCAAACCCTGGAAAATATCCCATGTTACACCCATACATAAAGGCCGGACCTCCACTGAACTTAATAACTACAGACCTATTGATTTACTCTCCCCCCTGGTCAAAATCCTAGAAAAATACATCCATACCCAGATGCTAAACTATCTCCTAGACAGCAACATCCTGTCACCTACTCAGCATGGTTTCAGACCTGCCAATAGTACCACTACAGCCATCCTCTGCTTCACAGACACAGTGAACCATCTCAAAAATGAAGGCCTACAAGTGTCAACTCTTTTTTTAGGATATGTCCAAAGCATTTGACACAGTCTCACACCAAATCCTGCTAAACAAACCAAACCAATATCATCTATCAAATTCCATTCTTACCTGGTTCCAAAGCTACTTAACTGACAGGTACCAAGCTGTGAAATGGGAAAATTCTCTCTCTCTTCAGCTGCCCATAACTATAGGAGTCCCACAGGGTTCTTTCTTAGGACCACTACTATTCACAGTATTCACAAATGACCTCCATACCTCTACACAGCATGCATCTATAATTCAGTATGCAGATGACACTACCTTAATCTGTGCTGCACAAAACATTCCCACCCTCCTGCAAACAACTCAACTAGCATTCTCTGACGTTGAAAACTACCTTATCAAAGCCCAACTTATCCTCAATCCAAAGAAAACTCAGCTTATGATTAGAACCAGTTCTAACAAAAACACTAACAGTCAATTCTCTATCTACTCCACAAATGCTACTCCAATTGCTCCAGTGGCACAGGCTAAGCTATTGGGAATAACTATAGACTCCCACCTAAAATTTGATAAGTCATCTCAACTTAACTATTAAAAAAGTACATGCCAAACTGGGGTCACTCTACTGTATCAAACCATTTCTTACCAACAACACAAGATCAGCCATTGCTTGCTCCCAACTTCTATTCACCCTACTCTATGCATCTCCTATTCTGACTAATCTCAATAAAACTGAACTAAGCAAAATGAAACCCTGCTATAACAGAAATGCCCGCTTTGCTGAAAATTGCTCATATAGAACTCATCACTGTACTGCTTTGAGACAGCTCCACTGGCTTGAACTGCCCAACCTCCTAACCTACAATCAGCTCTGCCTCTGTCATTCTATCTGTTACATCCCGAATAAGTGTCCTGCCCTCAAAAACCTAGTACAACATCACTCAGCCAAAATGCCTCTTAGATCATCAAGCAAACTCCTACTAGAAGTCACCAACAGCTACAATAGCTTTGGAGATGCACTATATAGCAGTTCATTGGCTAAAAAATTGAACTCTGTCCCTACTAGCATTCAAAACACATCATTCAAAGCCCCCTTTAAAGACCTCATCAGGAAACATCTCAAGCAAAGTTGGCAATGCCATGATTGCTCCCCAGGCTAGTGAAAGCGGATAACATATACATACTAAATCTAGAGCACGTGATAATAGTTTTCAGTCTTACTCACAAACACTGGCTAATCTACAATGTATGTACTGCACCTGTGTACTATGTATGTATTCTACCTATGTTCCAAATTTCAGCTTTACACCACAAATCTATTAATTACCTTTACTTTTAAAATTAATATTTTTTTGTTTGTTCTCTCCACTGTAACTGTTTATGTGCTGCATACTACTGTAAAAACATGTCTCTTGTAATTTGTGTGTATACTGATCATGTCTAAATAACTAAATGTGTCTGTAATTTTTCTTTGTGGAGCTTTTCTCCCGGAGCCTCTGCTGAAAAAGGCCCTTTTTGGCTCAGTCAGACACCCCCGGTTAACAAATGTAAAATAAATAAAATAAATAAATAAAATCTACATCACTGACTACCTTCACTCCATATCACCTCACTCACATAATACCCACATTGTACAATATCTTCAGGCTAATACCCCTACCTAATCTCCCCACTCTAAGCACAACCTACTTAAAGTACAGCCACAGCTAAATCCCTACTCACTCCTGTAAGGATACTTACCAAAAATTCACAACATTACATCAAAACTCTGTCAGAACAAAATGTGACCCCTAACCTTTATATTAATAATAAACCTCACCATCACCTCACACTTAACCTCCTACCACTACACTAGCAACTCAAAATTTTAAACTAAATCCCCTACTTGCCCACCCATATGTAAGATAAACCAGCCTTTTTAGTAATATCTCCTTCTATCTACAACATCTCAAATCTTGACCTTGCCATATTCAAAGTAACCCCACACCAACTAAACAACCACCATTTCTTCAAGATATAACATATCTATAATCAAATACCTAAAAACTGTAATCTAAATTGCATCCCAAATCATACTTAGTGGAGATGTTCACTTGAACCCTGGCCCCAATCAATAACAACCCCCCTCTGCTGCCAAATAAATAAAATTTGAACCTTCCTCAGGAAATCAACAGATCTTCTTATACTCAACATAAACATAAGGAGTATACTGAACAAAATACTAGATCTACAAGCTTACCATAGCCCTCTACTCCCCCAACACAGTCCTCCTCACGGAGACCTGACTAAAACCGCTAAATAATAAGAATGAGTTTGTTCCACCTGGTTACAGTGTTCTTAGACAAGAGAGAATATCCAAAAGAGGCAGAGGCAATGCTCTCCTCTTCAAAAACAACCTGTCCACTGAAATGTTAGTCAAAAAACAACTCAAGTTCAATAATGCAGAAATTATGATCACCCAGCTGAAAATTAACTCAAAAAACTACTTACATATAATTGGTATCTATATACCCCCAGGCAATAACATTAATACAGTAGAATCCATTCTAGACTGGGCAGCCCAAAAATATCACCAAGAAACAATCATACTAAGTGACGTTAATATCAACTGTCCTCCTGTAACTCACTACACCCCACTAACCACATTAACCTACACAGTTTCTCTCAACTTATCAAAACCACATCACAGGTAGATAAAGCATCAAAAAAGGAGTTCAGCCTAGATTGGATCCTTACCAACAGACCATCTCAATCCTACCTCTTAGGCTCCCTCCCAGACACCCTCAGCAACTACCTTCCTACCATTATAATTAGAAACCAAGTGAATCCTTTAAAATCTTCCACCCTTCAACAAATCGAGTACACAAAGAATTTAAAAATCAATGACTTCATATCTGCACTTAATCAATGCAACTGAAGAGCACTCTCATCTCTCCCTGAGTGACAGTGACTACTTCAATGACACTTTTCTAAACATTCTAAATCATCTTGCCCCTATCAGAGCTGACAGAACTAAATCCACCTATGCCCCCTGGCTGACAACAGATACCTGTCTACTGCTAAAGCAAAGAGAAAAAGCATGGGACCCATGGCATCAAAATAAAACTCAAACTAATAGACAGGCATACCAGGAACTAAGGAACAAAGCCAAAAAACAAATTAAGACAGACAAAAGGAACCAATATATAAGCATTCAAACCAAACACAAAAATAATCCATAAAAATTCTGGGCTGCCATTAATAAAATCTTAGAACCAGGAAAGACCAGTACTCCACCTCCTAACAATGACACCACCACCACCACCAATATCATCGCCCAGTTCAATGAACACTTCACCAATTCCATCCAAAGCCTCACCAATAATAGATCTCCCACTTCACATCTGAACCTCTGTTGCCTACCAGCAAACCAGAACCTCTTCTCCTTACAGTCTGTCCACAACTAGCACAATATATAAATATCTGAATAGGCTTAAACCCACAACCCTGGCTGCCAACAAATTACCTGCAGAATAGCTAAAGATTGCAGCTAAAGCCATTTTTTATCCAGTCTCCATGCTCATTAATCACTCTTTATCAAAACAACATGTTCCTTCTCTGTGGAAATGTTTGCATATAATACCACTCCACAAAGGAGGTAACTCTGTAGAATTATCTAATTACTGTCCAATTGTCATTCTATCACTGCTATCTAAAATACTCAAAAAATGTATACATTCCCAAATAATGCACCATCTCCTCAGTAATAAACTGCTAACAAATACCCAGCATGGATTCCACCCCAATCACAGTACTACCACAGCCCTTACTACTTTTACCAACACAGTAAACCAACATCGAAACAATGGCAACCTAGTAGCCACTGTATTCTTAGATCTCTCCAAGGTCTTCAATATGGTCTCCGATTGCAAACTCCTTTCTGCTTTCTCCGATCTTAATCTCAGCCACTCCACTCTAGCCTGGTTTCAGGATTATCTAACCAAATGCCAACAAGCAGTAAAATGGCAAAACTCCTTATCTCCACCTCCTGTCATCATAGGGGTCCCCAAGAATCCATTCTTGGACCTCTTCTTTTCAACATGTTCATCAACCAACTCCACAAAACTACCTGGCATGCCACTCTAGTCCAGTACGCTGATAACTCCACTCTAATCTGCTCCGCCTCATCACTCCCTCAACTCCATGACACAATAGTCCTTTACTGCTGTTGAAACCTGGTTAGCCAACTCTCAAATAATAATTAAACCCAATAAAACACATAGCTAATCATATTCTATCCCACTACAGTCTTAGACCCCATACCATCATTCACAATATTCTCAGCTAATAAAAGCCCCTATCACATCTGTCCAACACACCAAACTTCCAGGGGTTATCATAGATCACAGCATGAAATTCGATATGCACATTGCACAGACAATAAAGAAAGTCAGTAAAAAACTCAGAACCCTATATAGATGCAAAAAGTACCTAACCAATGACAGTAAAGCCCCCATACTCATCAACCTAAACAAAGCAGACTTTAACAAACTAAACACCTGTTACAATAAAATAGGTAGGTTTGCTACTGACTCACTCTTCAGGACACATCACTGCATAGCAATCATGCAACTATCCTGCCTAGAATTACCCAACCTGCTCAAATATAATCAGCTTACAATAGCCCACCAAATTCTATATTATCCCGATAGAGTGCCTGCTCTTCGAGGCCTACTTAATATTACTCTAACAAATGCCTACTAAGATCCATAAATAAAGCACTGGCTGACACAGGCAAAAGCAACAACAGCTCTGGGGACACATTTTTTTCCATATCTGTTGCAAAAGCATGGAATATCATCCCCATAGATATGAGGACCACTGAAAGCAAAAATAATTTCAAAAAGCTTCCCCGGTCCCATTTACATAGTTCTTGGTTATGTAATTGTTCTGACCTTAGGTAGTTTCACTTAATTAGCTCATATCCTACTTTAACTTTTTTTTAAAGCTTGCAACAACTCCTTTCTATACTCTTACTCAATGTGTGTTTTCTGTACTAGGCAATGATGAATGTAAATAAAATGTCCTTTCAAATGTATTGTTTATTGTAACACACTGTGTTCCTTGTAGTATATTTACTTTGTTGCTTCTTTCTTGACCTTTACACTGTACCTTTTTAACATTTTGACTCTGTACTGTACTTTATTTACATGTATTGTATTACTGTATTTGTTGTAGTAATCTTTGTGGAGCTTTTCTCACCAGGCCTCTGCTGAAAATGGGATCCACGTCCAGTTGGACTTTCCTGGTAAACAAATGTAAAATAAATAAATAAATAAAATTTGTCTTAGCCTGTATGACCTAGGCTAGGCAGCAGAGATTCTGTAGTCTCCACTGTTGGTCACCATCAGCCATTTTACAGCTTGAGAGTTTGTCTTGTTGAAATTAATAAAGTGCATTAAACATTTCAATTGAAACTTTTTTTTTTCAAGGAGACAGCTATTTGTTAATCTTTATATAAAGAAAACTAATGAGTTACACTGGAACACTATATTAGTAAATGATGTCAAATTTACCACTGAAATGTTGCTTTTATCAGTATAACACATGCAACTACAAAAAGAAGCACAGAATGAAAATCTACAGGTAGGGGGTCAGGGGGTTATGAGATGGTTTTAAGAGCTGCAGCTTTGAACATGTTAAGACAAGCCTGCACTTTCATCTTTTGCATTGAATAAAGTAGAAATAGACCATGCAAGACTTTTATATGTTTATAATAAACACAGGCTAAAGATTCAGTAAAGAAAGAGCAGTATATTTTTCTTTTGACTCACAGTGCTATCTCACTGGAACTAAATGGTGCAGAAAGGAACTCTCATTTATGATGCCTTAGACATTTGATATTATAGGGACTGAAACTCTGTACAGGTAAAAGAAAAAAAAATGAAAAATCAGTGACAGTTTCTGTAATGGCCACTTTATAGTTTAAGACATTAAAGTATAATATGAAGCATTAAGCATGAGTCTAGTGCATTCTAAAGCATGGGCTGTCAATCACACCTCTCTTCTTATTTATTCAAGAATTCTGCACAAAGCCAAAAATAATGTGCGTGTGGGGGGATGCCCACAGTTAGGCACAATTTTTAAATATGACTCTAATTCACTTAAAAAGGTAATAGTATAACATATGTTGCATTAACATGAAATTTCTGAACTACAAGAAGTATAAAACTGTAATATCTGTCATTACTGACTGTTTGTTATCCTCAGTGATTTACCAGAAAATCAAGAATTTTACAGGGGATAGGGCAAAAATATAAACCAAAAATCAAGGGCATTCTACAAAACTGGGGGTAATTGAGAGGTATGCTTTCAAGATATGATGAAAAATATATTTTTACAGCTTTAGGGTAGAGATTTCTTTTGAATGTGGATCTAAATGGTATAACAACCTCTGTTACTGATTTCTGGTACTCCAATTTTAATTATTGTGAAAACTTAACACACAGAGCTTTATAAACATTTCTGAAGACTTAAACGCCTATGTTAGCACAGCCCTCCTCAGCTTTGCAATGTGAGATTTGTGAATTACTTTGTTTAAAAATGATGTGGTGCTTAACTCATTCATTACTAAAATTCATTAGTTTCACTGAATTAGATAAACACTAAATGCCAAGAAATGTTTTCTGTTCATAAATTTTGCATAAAGGATGTAAATACTTTTGAATCAGAAACAACAAAACTCAGAGCATACATCCTTAGCAAAATTTGGCCATGCAAATTCAGCTAACATTAAAGTAATCATGATTAAACATTAAGGTAAAATATACAAGCATTAATATTGGATAAGTAACCTCTAAAAGAAACATGACGTAGTGCTTAGAATGTTACAGTAAATAGTTGTTCTCACTTTCATCCCAAGTTTACAGGGTGATTACATAATTACTACATCCTGATACATCACCTCAGCAGAACGGCAGGTGTGAATGACTACCTCACACCGCCACATCAGAGCACATCCAGCAACCAACTGGACAGCTGTGTATTAGTCAGTATTTAACAATAGTAAAAGAAACCACAAAAAGGGCACTAAAGAGAGCACATCTGCTAACTTTCTTCTAAAACTTATAGAAAACCCACTTGTTATAGCAACATTTATGGAGTTCTGCTGTCAGTTTTGCTTGTGAAAACATGTGACCTCTGAACTTGGAAAATCTTGGTAGCTTGGCAGGCCAGCCTAGACTGGGTACAAGACATAACATCATCACAATTAGCGTTTCAAGGAAGCTGCCTTTTAAAAGGCATCTGGAACTGTTTAAAAAATAAATTAACAACTTAAAAATAAAACATCCCATGAAATGATTTCTGCAAGATTGACTGACAGAGGTTCAATCGATTTCAACAAGCTCACTTCCTAAACTAGGCAAGTATCACACACACACACACACACACGCACGCACACACTACATATATATTTTTGTCCAGCTCACCAAACCACTCAAAATACTTGAAAGTATTAAAAGGGAACAAAATGTGTGCTTACTTGCATATGACTGAAGTAGGAAGTAGCATAGCACAACATGCTTTCAGTGCTGGAGAAATCCTCAGCACTTCCATTTGACTGCCATCTTGTCCCTTCTTTCTTAACTAGACCTACAGCTGTCCACAGTCCCGATAGCCCTGACAGATCCTTTATATAACTTTGCTTTTGTGGCACACAGCCTTCTACAAAAGCAGAGCACTGTACTATTCCTCTTCTTTAGAAACATGTGACTGTTTAGAAAGCTACATGCAGCACAAGCCTTTTGTCTGCTAATGCTCATACTATGTTCCACTCTGCATTACTTCTGTTCATAGGTTAAGTACTCGGCTAACTGCACTTATGGACTATTTTAAGCCTAGCTATTTTCCCTTTCTCTGCTCAAAATAACCTATTCCATTTTGTCACAGATTGGCCTTACCCACTCCATGGTGAATAATTATATATTACCCCTACTGAGAAAAACTGGGATCATAGCATAGATAATGTGAGGGGATTCATCCATGGGATAAAGCACTTAGGAGCTGCCTCTTCATATTAGCATCACAGGGGGCAGACACAGAGTACATTTTCTATTACCCACCCAGAGATCCAAGCTACTGTTGAATATGGACAGGGATGAGCTTTGTTTTGCATCAATGTGAAGTCTGTTCCAGAGCAGCAGTATGCTCTGTTAGATATACCTGACCATTCGAATTGTTTTGTTGATGTTGCAGAAGAGGTTAAATCCAGAGGCATAGTATTTCTGATGCCATCTGACTTGCTGATGTGCAGTAAATCCATCAGTAATGGGTCGGAGTATGCCTTGTATGCCAGACACAGGTCACCTTGTAGCAGTCAGTAAGATACCAAGTATAGTGACAGGGCTTTGACTCAGTACATATATGACATGCTGTTTTGGTCTTGTATGATTTTAGTAAATCTCTGTGGGCTTTCCAGCTGGACAGATACAGTGTCTGGACAGATACATGCCAAAGAGTGCATTATTTTCAATGATTGGCCTAATTAGGGCTGAGTAATTGTGGACAGAAGAAGACAAAAGAAAATTCAGTAAAATTACTTTAGCAGTTTTAAGCAAAAACCTGAGACAAACTGTCTCCTCAGAAGGATATGTTGGGAGTTCAGCAAGGTGGCAATAAGAGCTGATATCATTCAGATAGGACTATGGAGAATGATGAAAGGAAGCATTCTAGAATCCAAGTACAGAGAGCTGAGATTAAAATAGCAAATAAAAGTTATATGGAGTGGGAAGAAAGGTTTGAGGGGAAATGGAAATTAAGCTAATGGAAACAACAAAATCAGAGGCAGAGTTTCCTCAGAAAACATCAGTTTTGGTGATTAAAAAGGAGGGTAGCCCCAAATGCACTGCATGATTCTTTAGACATGATTTCACAAGAGTAAATATGACACAGATCATTATCATATGGAAAGGTAAAAATGGGGTATGAGAACATAAGAGAGACATTTAGGAATTTTACAAGAACCTATATAGTCAGATTTTCTAAAAAGCTGCATTAACCTGGCACTTTCTCACTGCAGAGTCCACCCTTTTTCCTCAGAACAACAAAAATGTTAGATAACCCCATCACATTTGATGAGATACACAAAACAATAAAGAATATGGGCTGTAATAAAGCACCAGGACTTGATGGCCTCCCCACAAAACTCGAGAAATGGGGATGAAAAGAATTATGGGGATCATAATAAGGCTACGTATATTATATATTTCAATGGACCTGGTAAGCAAGGGTAATAAGGATAACAACCAATCGATGATGAGCAACATTCGTATTGTGAGTAGTACCAACCTTGTAAGTCTCAGAACTGAACACATACTGTAAGCCACATTGGAAAGACACATAGAAATAGTAACTGACAGAGCTAATGTTTTGCTTCAAAAATTGAACATATTCAGAACTGTAACAGGAAAAACCCAGGCAGTAAGAAGCATGATACTTCCACACATAATTTACCTCATTAGAACCATCCCCATCCCTTGGAATCATCTAGGGATAAATGAACTGCAAAATCTTAGGGAATGAGAACAGAAAAATTAGTGCTTCAGTGGCATATATATCCAAATGCTATGGACGGCAGGGACTACCACATCTAGAAACGTATATCATATCATTCAAGATAGCTAACTACATAAGACTGATAGGGAGGAAAGGAATAGAAAGGAAAGGGGAAGTACAAGATAGTAGCCACCCCCCACTGGACATACCACAAAGATGGGTGTTAGACATCTACATGGAATGCATGGTGTACAGTGATATGGCTTGGGGAGGAGGACCC